>NC_069503.1:892579973-892677179 GCF_027579735.1 Bombina bombina | reverse complement strand
GGGTACCGTTTGAACCCATGCATTCCATAGATATTAAGTTGTTATCTTGGAAACTTTTGTTTTTGGTTGCTATTTCTTCTGCTCGTAGAGTTTCTGAGCTTTTAGCGTTACAATGTGATTCGCCTTATCTTCTCTTCCATTCTGATAAGGTGGTTTTACGTACCAAACCTTGTTTCCTTCCTAAGGTTGTTTCTAATAAGAATAATAATCAGGAAATTGTTGTTGCTTCATTATGTCCTAACCCTTCTTCTAAGAAGGAGCGTATGTTGCATAACCTGGACGTGGTCCGTGCCCTGAAGTTTTACTTGCAGTCGACTAAGGATTTCCGTCAATCATCTTCATTATTCATTGTTTTTTCTAGAAAGCGTAGGGGTCAGAAAGCTACGGCTACCTCTTTCTTTTTGGCTGAAGAGTATCATCCGTCTGGCATATGAGACTGCTGGACAGCGGCCTCCTGAAAGAATTACGGCTCATTCTACTAGGGCGTTGGTTTCCTCATGGGCATTTAAAAACGATGCTTCTGTTGAACAGATTTGCAAGGCTGCGACTTGGTTGTCTCTTCACACTTTTTCCAAATTTTCCAAATTTGATACTTTTGCTTCTTCTGAGGCTGGTTTTGGGAGAAAGGTTCTTCAAGCAGTGGTGCCTTCCGTTTAGGTTCCTGTCTTGTCCCTCCCTTTCATCCGTGTCCTGTAGCTTTGGTATTGTATCCCACAAGTAAGGATGAAATCCGTGGACTTGTCATATCTTGTAGAAGGAAAGGAAATTTATGCTTACCTGATAAATTTATTTCTTTTTTGTAAAAGCTACAGGTTTCCTTTCCTCCAGAGCTTTTTTAAGGGGTTTTGTAGTGTTTATTGCATTGCTTTACCATATGCTATAATGGAGCAGCAGGATTCTGTCCTTAAATCTATCCAAGAAACTTAGTCTCCTGAACAACTTTCTACCATTATTAGGTGTGCTTATTGTAAAAGTACCCTCTTCAGCACATTTATGTAGCTCATGTTTAGATTTGTTAATGCATACAGACCAATCTAATGGTGTTTTTTTGGGTACAAATGCACCTACACTTTGTTCATTACAGGTTAATGCTGAAGTGGTGACTCCTGCCATGAAGGCTGCAGTTTCTAAGGCTTTGGCCGCTCTCCCGCCTTAAAATAAGCGTAAAAGGTCTGTTCAGATTTTACCTTCTACAAGTGCTATATGCCCTGATCCCAGAGATAATGTTTTTTCAGATGGTGAAGTTTCCTCTAGGGAAGATGATTTGTCATCTGACGTAGAACCTGATATTTCCTTTTTTTGTTTAAAGTTAAACATAGTCATTCTCTTTTAAAAGAGGTTTTACTCACTTTAGGGGTTAAAGATCCTAAAACTTCTGATGATAAACCTAAAAATTTAATCTCCCTGAGGTTTTTCCTGTGCCTGATCCTGTCTCTGACATGATTGGTAGACAGAATGGTCTAAGCCAGGTGTGTGTGTATCATTCTGCAAGGTTTAAGAAGTTATATCCTTTGCCTGCTGCTAACCTAAAGTTATGGGATACATTTCCACTCTGGCTAAACTTTACTATTTTTTTGGAAGACAGTACTTCTTTAAAGGACCCTTCAGACAGAAATTTAGAATCCTTTAATAGAAGGGCCTTTTTACATGCTGGTTATATTCTCAGTCCAGCTATTTATATTGCTGATGTAGCTGCTGTGTCTACCTACTGGTTGTCTAGTCTTTTAGACCAGTTTTCAGATGACCTTGTTAGTGCAAATCTATTAGGTTTGCTTCAGAGGGCCAATTCTTTTATTTGTGATGCTGTTTGATATAATGAAAATTAATGTCAAAAGCAGCTCTTTAGCAATTCTTTCCAGGAGGGCATTTGGGCTTAAATCCTGGAATGCTGATATGGGGTCTAGATTTTTTGTCTTTTGTGTTTTTATAAATAGAGCCCTAAGTGTTGTTGCATTGTCTTGTTATCATGCAGTTGTTGTTTGTGCAAATCTACTACTTTGTGCTTCACTAAACTGTTATGGAGCACCTGGGGACTGTCTGCATGGTTCAGAACCCTTTGGCTGGTAGACCTTAAGAGATAGTATTATTTCACCATTCTACGTCTCTATTACAGACTGGTATCTTTATATCGCCCATTCCTGGTAATGACAGTTTCAGTATGGTTTCTCCTACATTGGTGTGTCCGGTCCACGGCTTCATCCTTACTTGTGGGATATTCTCATTCCCTACAGGAAATGGCAAAGAGAGCACACAGCAAAGCTGTCCATATAACCCCCCCTCTGGCTCCGCCCCCCAGTCATTCTCTTTGCCGCTCTGTACAAGTAGCATCTCCACGGGGATGGTAAAGAGTATGTGGTGTTAGTTGTAGTTTTATTTCTTCTATCAAGAGTTTATTTTAAAATAGTGCCGGTTTGTACTATTTACTCTACAACAGAAAGTGATGAAGATTTCTGTTAAAAGAGGAGTATGATTTTAGCACCAGTAACTAAAATCCATTGCTGTTCCCACGCAGGACTGTTGAAACCAGAGAACTTCAGTTGGGGGGAACAGTTTGCAGGCTTATCTGCTTCAGGTATGATCAGTCACTTTTCTAACAAGACCTAGTAATGCTAGAAGACTGTCAGTTTTCCCTTCTGGGAGAGGTAAGCCATTTTCTTAGACTCAGTAACAGAATTAAGGCTTATAACTTGGGCTCTATGCTGGTTGACACTATTGTGGGCTAAGTCGTTTGGTTTTTATCATGTTTATGTGATATTTGGAGTGTTTTGCAAACTTTGAAACACTTTTGGGGAACTTTATTTGCGCCTGGCAGCCGTTTAGACACCTAATCTTGTCAGAAAGGCCCCTTCACTCTGGAATGCAGAGGGAGGAGGCCTCATTTTCGCGCCTCAGTTGCGCAGTTACTTTTCACTAGGCAGTTCATGCAGCTTCACGTGGAAGGTCCAGAGGCTTAGAAAAGGACTTCAGAGAGGCTTATTACTGTTGTGAATAACCCCTAAGGAAGGTAAACGCCGCAGCAAAGTCTGTGGCAGGGACTGTAGTGTGTTTAAACCGGTTAATTGTTATTTTAGCTCCGGTTTGGTCATTTAGGGGTTAAGTGGCTTGAAAATTGGTGTGCAATACTTTCAAAGCATTAAGACACTGGGGTATAAATTTCATAAAGATCGGATATTTCTTTGATGTTTTTTCTATCATTCAGAAATAAAGTGTGCCCTTTTTATTATTTAAAGAGACAATAACAGTTTTGTTTAAAATTGTTTTTATTGCATTAAAAGTCTGCCTAAGTCTGTTTAACATGTCTGTACCTTCAGATAGCCTATGTTCTGTGTGTATGGAGGCCAAGGTGGTTCCCCCATTAAATGTATGTGCGAATTGTGCCATGGCGTCCAAACAGATTAAGGGCAGTACTGTCACATTTAATAATGTTGCCCAAGATGATTCTTTAAATGAAGGTAGTGGGGATAGTTCATCATCCTCTCCTTCTGTGTCAATACCAGCTTTACCCGCACAGGCAATACCTAGTACATCTAGCGCACTAATGCTTGTTACTATGCAGCAATTAACAGCAGTAATGGATAATTCTCTAGCAGCTCTTTTATCCAAACTGCCAGCATTTCCTAGAAAGCGTGATTGCTCAGTTTTAAATACAGAGGATGAGCAAGTAGGCGCAGAAGATAATTTATCTGTTATGCCCTCACATCAATCTGAGTTGGCAGTGAGGGAGGGTCTTTCCGAGGGAGAAATTTCTGACTCCGGAAAAATTTCTCAGCAGGCAGAACCTGATATTGTGGCATTTAAATTTAAGCTAGAACATCTCCGCGCTCTGCTTAAGGAGGTGCTAGCTGCACTTGATGATTGTGATACTTTGGTGATTCCAGAGAAGTTATGCAAAATGGACAAATTCTTAGAGGTCCCAGTGCACGCTGATGCGTTTCTGATACCCAAGAGGGTGGCGGACATAGTGACTAAGGAGTGGGAGAAGCCAGGTGTACCTTTTGTTCCCCCTCCTATATTTAAGAAAATGTTCCCCATTGTCGACCCAAGAAGGGATGCATGGCAGACGGTCCCTAAGGTAGAGGGGGCAGTTTCAACGTTAGCTAAGCGCACAACTATTTCTATAGAGGACAGTTGCGCTTTCAAAGATCCTATGGATAAAAAATTGGAAGGATTGCTTAAGAAGATTTTTGTTCAGCAAGGTTTCCTTCTTCAACCAATTTCGTGCATTATTCCTGTCACCACGGCCAAAAGGAGACTCCATATGATGAGGTCATGGACAGAATTCACGCACTAAAGTTGGCTAATTCCTTTATTTTGGATGCCGCTTTTCAATTGGCAAAATTAGCGGCGAAAAATTCAGGTTTTGCAATAGTGGCGCGCAGGGCGCTTTGGCTAAAATCTTGGTCGGCGGATGTGTCGTCCAAAACAAAATTGCTTAATATTCCTTTCAAAGGTAAGACCCTTTTCGGGCCAGAATTGAAGGAGATTATTTCAGACATCACTGGGGGAAAGGGCCATGCCTTTCCACAGGATAGGCCTTTCAAAGCAAAAAATAAGTCTAATTTTCGTTCATTTCGTAATTTCAGGAACGGACCAGCTTCTAACTCTGCAGCCTCTAGACAAGAAGGTAACACTTCCCAGCCTAAACCAGCATGGAAACCATTGCAAGGCTGGAACAAGGGAAAACAGGCCAAAAAGCCTGCTGCTGCTACCAAGACAGCATGAAGGGGTAGCTCCCGATCCGGGACCGGATTTAGTAGGGGGCAGACTTTCTCTCTTTGCTCAGGCTTGGGCAAGAGATGTTCCGGACCCCTGGGCACTAGAAATTGTTTCTCAGGGGTATCTTCTAGAGTTCAAGGAACTTCCTCCAAGGGGAAGGTTCCACATGTCTCGCTTATCTTTAGACCAGATAAAGAGACAGGCATTCTTACGTTGCGTAGAAGACCTATTAAAGATGGGAGTGATACACCCAGTTCCAGCAGCGGAACAAGGACTGGGTTTTTACTCAAACCTGTTTGTAGTTCCCAAAAAAGAAGGAACTTTCAGGCCAATTCTGGACATAAAAATTCTAAACAAATTCCTCAGAGTTCCATCATTCAAAATGGAAACCATTCGGACAATTTTACCAACGATCCAGGAGGGTCAATACATGACTACCGTGGACTTAAAGGATGCGTACCTGCATATTCCTATCCACAAAGATCACCATCAGTTCCTGAGGTTCGCCTTTCTGGACAAACATTACCAGTTTGTGGCTCTTCGGTTCGGTTTAGCCACTGCTCCCAGAATTTTCACAAAGGTGCTAGGGTCCCTTCTAGCGGTGCTAAGGCCAAGGGGCATTGCAGTAGCACCTTACCTAGACGACATTCTAATCCAAGCGTCGTCCCTTCCCAAAGCAAGGGCTCATACAGACATTGTTTTAGCCTTTCTCAGATCTCACGGGTGGAAGGTGAACATAGAAAAAAGTTCCCTGTCCCCGTCCACAAGGGTTCCTTTTCTGGGAACAATAATAGACTCCGTAGAAATGAAGATCTTTCTGACAGAGGTCAGGAAGTTAAAGCTTCTGAACGCTTGTCGAGTTCTTCAATCTATTCCTCAGCCCTCCATAGCTCAGTGCATGGAGGTAATAGGACTAATGGTTGCGGCAATGGACGTGGTTCCTTTTGCTCGAATTCATTTAAGACCATTGCAACTGTGCATGCTCAAACAGTGGAATGGGGATTATGCAGACTTGTCTCCCCAGATTCAAATGGACCAGAAAACCAGAGACTCACTCCTCTGGTGGTTGTCTCAGGATCACCTGTCTCAGGGAATGAGTTTCCGCAGGCCAGAGTGGATCATTGTCACGACCGACGCCAGTCTCTTAGGCTGGGGCGCGGTCTGGGACTCCCTGAAAGCTCAGGGTCTATGGTCTCGGGAAGAGTCTCTCCTCCCGATAAACATTTTGGAACTGAGAGCGATATTCAATGCGCTCCTGGCTTGGCCTCAACTAGCGAAGGCCAAATTCATAAGATTTCAGTCGGACAACATGACGACTGTAGCGTACATCAATCACCAGGGAGGGACAAAGAGTTCCCTGGCGATTTGAGAGGTATCCAAGATCATCAAATGGGCGGAGGATCACTCCTGCCATCTATCTGCAATTCACATCCCAGGAGTAGACAACTGGGAGGTGGATTATTTGAGTCGTCAGACTTTCCATCCGGGGGAGTGGGAACTTCACCCGGAGGTCTTTGCCCACTTAACTCAACTATGGGGCATTCCAGATATGGATCTGATGGCGTCTCGTCAGAACTCCAAGGTTCCACGCTACGGGTCCAGATCCAGGGATCCCAAGGCGACACTAGTAGATGCATTAGTGGCGCCTTGGTCGTTCAATCTAGCTTATGTGTTTCCACCATTCCCTCTCCTTCCCAGGCTAGTAGCCAGGATCAAACAGGAGAAGGCTTCGGTGATTCTAATAGCTCCTGCATGGCCACGCAGGACTTGGTATGCAGACCTGGTGAATATGTCGTCGGCTCCACCATGGAAGCTACCTTTGAGACAGGACCTTCTATTACAAGGTCCATTGGAACATCCAAATCTAGTTTCTCTGCAACTGACTGCTTGGAAATTGAACGCTTGATTCTATCTAAGCGTGGGTTTTCGGAATCTGTTATAGATACTCTGGTTCAGGCCAGAAAACCTGTGACCAGGAAAATTTACCATAAGATATGGCAAAAATATATCTGTTGGTGCGAATCCAAGGGTTACTCATGGAGTAAAATTAGGATTCCTAGGTTACTTTCCTTTCTCCAAGAGGGTTGGAGAAAGGTCTGTCAGCTAGTTCTCTAAAAGGACAGATATCTGCTCTGTCTGTCTTGTTTCACAAACGTCTGGCAGCCGTGCCAGATGTACAAGCGTTTGTACAGGCGTTAGTCAGAATCAAGCTTGTCTACAGACCTATGACTCCTCCATGGAGTCTAAACTTAGTTCTTTCAGTTCTTCAAGGGGTTCCGTTTGAACCTTTACATTCCATAGATATTAAGTTACTATCTTGGAAAGTTCTGTTTTTGGTTGCTATTTCTTCTGCTAGAATTGTTTTTGAATTGTCTGCTTTGCAGTGTACTTCACCCTATCTGGTATTCCATACAGATAAGGTAGTTTTACGTACCAAGCCTGGTTTTCTTCCAAAGGTGGTTTCTAACAGGAATATTAACCAGGAAATAGGTGTTCCTTCTCTGTGTCCGAATCCAGTTTCGAAGAAGGAACGTTTGTTACATAACCTAGATGTGGTTCGTGCTTTAAAATTCTATTTAGAAGCAACAAAGGATTTCAGACAGACATCATCCTTGTTTGTCGTCTATTCTGGTAAGAGGAGAGGTCAGAAAGCTACTGCTACCTCTCTTTCCTTTTGGCTAAAAAGCATCATCCGATTAGCTTATGAGACTGCCGGACGGCAGCCTCCTGATTGAATTACAGCTCACTCTACTAGAGCTGTGGCTTCCACATGGGCCTTCAAGAATGAGGCTTCTGTTGAACAGATCTGTAAGGCAGCGACTTGGTCTTCTCTGCATACATTTGCCAAATTTTACAAATTCGATTCTTATGCTTCTTCGGAGGCTATTTTTGGGAGGTTTTGCAAGCAGTGGTGCCTTCCGTTTATTTTACCTGACTTGTTCCCTCCCTTCATCCGTGTCCTAAAGCTTTGGTATTGGTTCCCACAAGTAAGGATGAAGCCGTGGACCGGACACATCAATGTAGGAGAAAACAGAATTTATGTTTACCTGATAAATTTCTTTCTCCTACGGTGTGTCCGGTCCACGGCCCGCCCTGGCTTTTAGTCAGGTTTAAATTTTTTGTTTTTTGTACACTACAGTCACCACGGCACCTTATAGTTTCTCCTTTTTCTCCTAACCGTCGGTCGAATGACTGGGGGCGGAGCCAGAGGGGGGGCTATATGGACAGCTTTGCTGTGTGCTCTCTTTGCCATTTCCTGTAGGGAATGAGAATATCCCACAAGTAAGGATGAAGCCGTGGACCGGACACACCGTAGGAGAAAGAAATTTATCAGGTAAACATAAATTCTGTTTTTGTAGTCCATGTGCGCCAGTCGCATGTCTCTTCATATGTCAAAAATGACGAATCCGGCTTCCTCCAATCACGGCGTTGCCTCAGGCAATGATTTCCCTAGGGCGGAAGCCATGATTGTAGGCTGCCGTATTCGTCATAGCTGACGTATGAAGTGACGGGCGGCAAGAGGGGGAATCGCTGGAGCGGCTTTCAAGATTGAAAGGTAAGTATTTTAACAAAACGAGTGAAATGTAAAGTTTTATGAATGAAAGGTCCCTTGTTTTTAAAAGGATTTTTAAAAACCGGACACTGATTCATCAAACTTGACATTCACTTTAAAGCTTTGTTGTGGAGTGTCTTTGCCTCCTCCTGGTGGCCAGGAAGTGAATTACCACAAGTAAGGATTTTGTGGACTCATACCACCAATAAAGAAAGGAATTTAACAGTTAAAGGGACACTGAAGCCAATTTTTTTTTTCTTTCATGATTCAGAAAGAGCATGACATTTTAAGCTACTTTCTAATTTACTCCTATAATCATTTTTTCTTCGTTCTCTTCCTATCTTTATTTCAAAGGCAGGAATGTAAATCTTAGCAGCCAGCACCATGGGTAGTGCTTGCTTATTGGAGGCTTACATTTACCCACCAATAAGCAAGCCTAACCCAGGTTCTCAACCAAAAATGTGCCGGCTCATATGCATCACATTCCTGCTTTTTAAATAACGATGGCAAGAGAACGAAGAAAAATTGATAAATAGGAGTACATTAGAAAGTTGCTTAAAATTGCATGTTCTATCTGAATCATGAAAGAAAAAATTTGGGTTTAGTGTCCCTTCAAGCATAAATTATGTTTTCACGTATCCTGTTTTCATTAAACACTATCAGAATTTGTATATATTTGTTTACATTTATCATATGCAAAAAAATACAAAACATACATACAAAGCCAAAATATCTGCCACCTCTCGTTTAAAAAGTATTTGTTTTTCAGATGACTACATCACTATTGGTGCAGACGACGAAGAGCTGGGCGCTCAAATTGAGGAAGATATCCTTTACAAATTATTGTTTGATCTGTTGGAACAAAGTTTAGAATGCCTGGTTACAGAATCTTAGATCAACTGGGGTTCAACAAATTTTGGATCTTGGTTTATTTTGTTCTTAGGACGTGTTTTTGTGTGTTTGTATGTATGTATCAACAAAATGCTTCCATTCGATTGAAGGAAAAAAAATCTTTCACAAATTATGTGCAATTCTCAACACATGATAATTTGTTTTCACTTAATGTGTTTCCAATAACGTTTTATACCAGCTGCAGAGTTTTAATGTATGGACAATTGCTCATTTTAGGTTTTGCATATGAAATAGCTCTTTTTGCTTTTTGATGCCACAGCCTATTAAAATGAGCTGAGCTTACAAGGAGTGCAGATCACCACATCTCACTATTTATACCCAAGGTATACAATTTAGTAATCATGAGTGTGTTATCTTCTGCTGTATCTAGTGTAGTGTATATAGATTTTGTTTGTAGCTATTACTGCAGTATTGAAACTTTAAGTATGAGCGTATACAAATGCAAAAACGGACATTTAAAAATGAAATAAGCCATTTTTAAACATTTTTTTTTACACTCCAGCAGGTAATCTTAAGGTTGAACACTTGTTGCATATAAGTAAACCAGCAAGCAACTGTGTTGTTTGTTTTAAAGTCTTGTGCTTTTTGTGCTATTGTGATAGTATCTTAAAGGGACATTCTGGTCAAAATTTAAATGCATATAGATTAATTACATCTTTGAGTAGAAACGTATTTACGATATACATGTATTGGCAAAAATGCTTCTAGTGTTAACATTTTTCTCTGCACGTGCATATGAAGCATAGCTAGATATTCTTATTGCACCAGCGTTTTAAATACTGCGTTTGCTCAGAGTGCCAGTGGGGCTTGTATCACATCAGCAATAAACAAATTGAGTCATTACCAGATGGTACAAGGACCATAGGCTCTCTGAGCAAGTGCTATGCTTAAAATGCTGGTGCATAGTTAAACATTTTTTTTAAAACATCTATAGCTTTTATTAGAAGCATTTTTGCTAACGCGTGAATATTACAAAAGTGCTTCTATTCAAAACTGAAATGCATCCATGTGGATTCCAATTTTGGCTAGAATGTCCCTTTAAGAAAAACAAGTTTTTTTTCTTTTGTGATTCAGATAGAGCATGCAATTTTAAGCAACTTTCTAATTTAGTCCTATTATCAAATTTTCTTAATTCTCTTGCTATCTTTATTTGAAAAAGAAGGCATCTAAGCTATGGAGCCAGACAATTTTTGGTTCAGCGTCATGGACAGTACTCATTTATTGGTGCTGTCCAATCAGCAAGGACAACCCAGGTTTTTCACCAAAAATGGGCCGACATCTTAACTTACATTCTTGCTTTTCAAATAAAGACACCAAGAGAATGAAGAAAATGTTATAATAGGAGTAAATTAGAAAGTTGCTTAAAATTGCATGCTCTATCTAATTCACGAAAGAAAAAATTTGGGTTCAGTGTCCCTTTGAAGAGGACCTCTTTTCATTGTCACATAACACTTTGTTGTACCTTAACATCTATGCACCAGTATTTCAGGAATTTAAAAATACAGATGCAAAGTACAAGAACAGAGTGAGAAGTAGAATTTCAAACCTCAAGGATGCAAAAAACCCGAACCTGAGAAGAAATGTCCTTTGCGGAAACATTTCTACTGAGCATTTTGCTCGAATGACAGCTGAGGTTAGTACATACCTTGGCATGTACCAGGAAGTTGCTGAAGAACATACATGCATTTTTTATATAAACCAATATTAGTATAAATGCTACTAGTTGTAACAGCTAAGCTTATTGTTTAATTTTTATTTGTCCATCACCTTTCAAATATTAAGTTTCTCTTGTAAGATGTATCAAGTCCACGGATTCATCCATACTTGTGGGATATTCTCCTTCCCTACAGGAAGTGGCAAAGAGAGCAACCACAGCAGAGCTGTCTATATAGCTCCTCCCTTAGCTCCACCCCCAGTCATTCTCTTTGCCTACTCTAAGTAACTAGGAAGGGTAAAGTGAGTGTGGTGACAAAAATTTTAGTGTTTATTTCTTCTGTTAAGTGTGATCAGTCCACGGGTCATCATTACTTCTGGGATATTACTCCTCCCCAACAGGAAGTGCAAGAGGATTCACCCAGCAGAGCTGCATATAGCTCCTCCCCTCTACGTCACTCCCAGTCATTCTCTTGCACCCAACGACTAGATAGGATGTGTGAGAGGACTATGGTGATTATACTTAGTTTTATATCTTCAATCAAAAGTTTGTTATTTTAAAATGGCACCGGAGTGTGTTATTATCTCTCTGGCAGAGTTTGAAGAAGAATCTACCAGAGTTTTTGTTATGATTTTAGCCGGAGTAGTTAAGATCATATTGCTGTTTCTCGGCCATCTGAGGAGAGGTAAACTTCAGATCAGGGGACAGCGGGCAGATGAATCTGCATAGAGGTATGTAGCAGTTTTTATTTTCTGACAATGGAATTGATGAGAAAATCCTGCCATACCGATATAATGTCATGTATGTATACTTTACACTTCAGTATTCTGGGGAATGGTACTTCACTAGAATTACACTGTAAGAAATACATAAAGCTGTTTAATAACTAGAGATTATGTTTAACGTTTTTGCTGGAATGTAAAATCGTTTTCATTTACTGAGGTACTGAGTGAATAAATGTTTGGGCACTATTTTTCCACTTGGCAGTTGCTTAATCTGTTTTCTGACAGTTTCTGTTCTCCCTCACTGCTGTGTGTGAGGGGGAGGGGCCGTTTTTTGGCGCTTTTACTATGCATCAAATATTTCAGTCAGCAACTCATTGTATTCCCTGCATGATCCAGTTCATCTCTACAGAGCTCAGGGGTCTTCAAAACTTATTTTGAGGGAGGTAATTTCTCTCAGCAGAGCTGTGAGAATTATAGTTTGACTGAGATAAAAAACGTTTATTCTGTAATTTGTTTCCTGCTTTCAGAATTTGTTATCTTTGCTAATGGGATTAAACCTTTGCTAAAGTTGTGTTATTTACAAGGATTGAGGCTATAACTGTTTCAATTTATTAATTTTCAACTGTCATAGATCTTCTGTGCTTCTTAAAGGCACAGTACGTTTTAATATTATTCTAATTGAATTGTATTTCCAAGTTACAAGTTTATTTGCTAGTGTGTTAAACATGTCTGATTCAGAGGATGATACCTGTGTCATTTGTTGCAATGCCAAAGTGGAGCCCAATAGAAATTTATGTACTAACTGTATTGATGCTACTTTAAATAAAAGTCAATCTGTACAAATTGAACAAATTTCACCAAACAACGAGGGGAGAGTTATGCCGACTAACTCGCCTCACGTGTCAGTACCTACATCTCCCGCTCAGAGGGAGGTGCGTGATATTGTAGCGCCGAGTACATCTGGGCGGCCATTACAAATCACATTACAGGATATGGCTACTGTTATGACTGAGGTTTTGGCTAAATTACCAGAACTAAGAGGTAAGCGTGATCACTCTGGGGTGAGAACAGAGTGCGCTGATAATATTAGGGCCATGTCAGACACTGCGTCACAGGTGGCAGAACATGAGGACGGAGAACTTCATTCTGTGGGTGACGGTTCTGATCCAAACAGACTGGATTCAGATATTTCAAATTTTAAATTTAAACTGGAAAACCTCCGTGTATTACTAGGGGAGGTGTTAGCGGCTCTGAATGATTGTAACACAGTTGCAATACCAGAGAAAATGTGTAGGTTGGATAAATATTTTGCGGTACCGACGAGTACTGAGGTTTTTCCTATACCTAAGAGACTTACTGAAATTGTTACTAAGGAGTGGGATAGACCCGGTGTGCCGTTCTCACCCCCTCCGATATTTAGAAAAATGTTTCCAATAGACGCCACCACAAGGGACTTATGGCAAACGGTCCCTAAGGTGGAGGGAGCAGTTTCTACCTTAGCTAAGCGTACCACTATCCCGGTGGAGGATAGCTGTGCTTTTTCAGATCCAATGGATAAAAAATTAGAGGGTTACCTTAAGAAAATGTTTGTTCAACAAGGTTTTATATTGCAACCCCTTGCATGCATTGCGCCGATCACGGCTGCAGCGGCATTCTGGATTGAGTCTCTGGAAGAGAACATTGGTTCAGCTACTCTGGACGACATTACGGACAGGCTTAGAGTCCTTAAACTAGCTAATTCATTCATTTCGGAGGCCGTAGTACATCTTACTAAACTTACAGCGAAGAATTCAGGATTCGCCATTCAGGCACGCAGGGCGCTGTGGCTAAAATCCTGGTCAGCTGATGTTACTTCTAAGTCTAAATTGCTTAATATACCTTTCAAAGGGCAGACCTTATTCGGGCCCGGGTTGAAAGAGATTTTCGCTGACATTACGGGAGGTAAAGGCCATGCCCTGCCTCAGGACAAAGCCAAAGCCAAGACTAGACAGTCTAATTTTCGTTCCTTTCGTAATTTCAAAGCAGGAGCAGCATCAACTTCCTCTGCACCAAAACAGGAAGGAGCTGTTGCTCGCTACAGACAAGGCTGGAAACCTAACCAGTCCTGGAACAAGGGCAAGCAGACTAGGAAACCTGCTGCTGCCCCTAAAACAGCATGAATTGAGGGCCCCCGATCCGGGATCGGATCTAGTGGGGGGCAGACTTTCTCTCTTTGCCCAGGCTTGGGCAAGAGATGTTCAAGATCCCTGGGCGCTAGAGATAATATCTCAGGGATACCTTCTGGACTTCAAATACTCTCCTCCAAGAGAGAGATTTCATCTGTCAAGATTGTCAACAATCCAGACAAAGAAAGAGGCGTTTCTACGCTGCGTACAAGAGCTCTTGTTAATGGGAGTAATCCATCCAGTTCCACGATCGGAACAGGGACAGGGGTTTTACTCAAATCTGTTTGTGGTTCCCAAAAAAGAGGGAACTTTCAGACCAATCCTGGACTTAAAGATCCTAAACAAATTCCTAAGAGTTCCATCGTTCAAGATGGAGACTATTCGGACAATTTTACCTATGATCCAAGAGGGTCAGTACATGACCACTGTAGATTTAAAAGATGCTTACCTTCACATACCGATTCACAAAGATCATTATCGGTACCTAAGGTTTGCCTTCCTAGACAGGCATTACCAGTTTGTGGCTCTTCCATTCGGATTGGCTACAGCTCCAAGAATCTTCACAAAGGTTCTGGGTGCTCTTCTGGCGGTACTAAGACCGCGGGGAATCTCGGTAGCTCCATACCTAGACGACATTCTGATACAAGCTTCAAGCTTTCAAACTGCCAAGTCTCATACAGAGTTAGTGCTGGCATTTCTAAGGTCACATGGATGGAAGGTGAACGAAAAGAAAAGTTCACTCGTTCCACTCACAAGAGTTCCCTTCCTGGGGACTCTTATAGATTCTGTAGAAATGAAGATTTACCTGACAGAGGACAGGCTAACAAGACTTCAAAGTGCTTGCCGCACCCTTCATTCCATTCAACACCCGTCAGTGGCCCAATGCATGGAGGTAATCGGCTTAATGGTAGCGGCAATGGACATAGTACCCTTTGCACGCTTACACCTCAGACCACTGCAACTGTGCATGCTAAGTCAGTGGAATGGGGATTACTCAGACTTATCCCCTTCTCTGAATCTGGATCAAGAGACCAGAAATTCTCTTCTATGGTGGCTTTCTCGGCCACATCTGTCCAGGGGGATGCCATTCAGCAGACCAGACTGGACAATTGTAACAACAGACGCCAGCCTTCTAGGTTGGGGTGCCGTCTGGAATTCTCTGAAGGCTCAGGGACAATGGAGTCAGGAGGAGAGTCTCCTGCCAATAAACATTCTGGAATTGAGAGCAGTTCTCAATGCCCTCCTGGCTTGGCCCCAGTTGACAACTCGGGGGTTCATCAGGTTTCAGTCGGACAACATCACGACTGTAGCTTACATCAACCATCAGGGAGGGACAAGAAGCTCCCTAGCTATGATGGAAGTATCAAAGATAATTCGCTGGGCAGAGTCTCACTCTTGCCACCTGTCAGCAATCCACATCCCGGGAGTGGAGAACTGGGAGGCGGATTTCTTAAGTCATCAGACTTTTCATCCGGGGGAGTGGGAACTTCATCCGGAGGTCTTTGCCCAAATACTTCGACGTTGGGGCAAACCAGAGATAGATCTCATGGCGTCTCGACAGAACGCCAAGCTTCCTTGTTACGGGTCCAGATCCAGGGATCCAGGAGCAGTCCTGATAGATGCTCTGACAGCACCTTGGGACTTCAGGATGGCTTACGTGTTTCCACCCTTCCCGTTGCTTCCTCGATTGATTGCCAGAATCAAACAAGAGAGAGCATCAGTGATTCTAATAGCACCTGCGTGGCCACGCAGGACTTGGTATGCAGACCTGGTGGACATGTCATCCTGTCCACCTTGGTCTCTACCTCTGAAACAGGACCTTCTGATACAGGGTCCCTTCAAACATCAAAATCTAACTTCTCTGAAGCTGACTGCTTGGAAATTGAACGCTTGATTTTATCAAGACGTGGGTTTTCTGAGTCAGTTATTGATACCTTAATACAGGCTAGGAAACCTGTTACCAGAAAGATTTACCATAAGATATGGCGTAAATACCTATATTGGTGTGAATCCAAAGGTTACTCTTGGAGTAAGGTTAGGATTCCTAGGATATTGTCTTTTCTACAAGAAGGTTTAGAAAAGGGTTTATCTGCTAGTTCATTAAAGGGACAGATCTCAGCTCTGTCCATTCTGTTACACAAACGTCTGTCAGAAGTTCCTGACGTCCAGGCTTTTTGTCAGGCTTTGGCCAGGATTAAGCCTGTGTTTAAAACTGTTGCTCCACCATGGAGTTTAAACCTTGTTCTTAATGTTTTACAGGGCGTTCCGTTTGAACCCCTTCATTCCATTGATATAAAGTTGTTATCTTGGAAAGTTCTATTTTTAATGGCTATTTCCTCGGCTCGAAGAGTCTCTGAATTATCAGCCTTACATTGTGATTCTCCTTATTTGATTTTTCATTCGGATAAGGTAGTCCTGCGTACTAAACCTGTGTTCTTACCTAAGGTAGTTACTAACAGGAATATCAATCAAGAGATTGTTGTTCCTTCTTTATGCCCAAATCCTTCTTCAAAGAAGGAACGTCTACTGCACAACCTGGATGTAGTCCGTGCTCTAAAATTTTACTTACAGGCAACTAAGGAATTTCGACAAACGTCTTCTCTGTTTGTCATTTACTCTGGGCAGAGGAGAGGTCAAAAAGCTTCCGCTACCTCTCTTTCTTTTTGGCTTCGTAGCATAATTCGTTTAGCTTATGAGACTGCTGGACAGCAGCCTCCTGAAAGAATTACAGCTCATTCTACTAGAGCTGTGGCTTCCACTTGGGCCTTCAAGAATGAGGTCTCTGTTGAACAGATTTGCAAGGCTGCAACTTGGTCTTCGCTTCATACTTTTTCCAAATTTTACAAATTTGACACTTTTGCTTCATCGGAGGCTATTTTTGGGAGAAAGGTTCTTCAGGCAGTGGTTCCTTCTGTATAAAGAGCCTGCCTATCCCTCCCGTCATCCGTGTACTTTTGCTTTGGTATTGGTATCCCAGAAGTAATGATGACCCGTGGACTGATCACACTTAACAGAAGAAAACATAATTTATGCTTACCTGATAAATTCCTTTCTTCTGTAGTGTGATCAGTCCACGGCCCGCCCTGTTTTTAAGGCAGGTAAATATTTTTTAATTTATACTCCAGTCACCACTTCACCCTTGGCTTTTCCTTTCTCGTTGGTCCTTGGTCGAATGACTGGGAGTGACGTAGAGGGGAGGAGCTATATGCAGCTCTGCTGGGTGAATCCTCTTGCACTTCCTGTTGGGGAGGAGTAATATCCCAGAAGTAATGATGACCCGTGGACTGATCACACTACAGAAGAAAGGAATTTATCAGGTAAGCATAAATTATGTTTTTAAATGGTACCGGTGTGTACTATTTACTCTCTGGCAGAAAAGGGATGAAGATTTCTGCAAGGAGGATGATGATCTTAGCACTTTGTAACTAAGATCCACTGCTGTTCTCACAAGGGCAAAGAGTACAGGAAAACTTCAGTTGGGGGAACGGTTTGCAGGCTAAGCTGCATTGAGGTATGTTCAGTCTATTTTTTTCTAGACAGACTGTGTTAATTCTAGAAAAGGCTGGCAATATCCCCATGAGGGAAGTGTAAGCTGTATTCAGACACTTAGTAGGAATTCTAGCTTGCATTAAGGGCTCATTAGTTACTGGTGACACAATGTTCTGAAGTAGGGGTAAGGGATTTGTTATCTGAGGGAGAAATTTCTGATTCAGGAAAGACGGTCCCTTAGCAGATTCTGATATGTCAGCCTTTAAATTTAAGCTTGAACACCTCCGCTTATTGCTCAGGGAGGTATTAGCGACTCTAGATGATTGTGACCCTATAGTGGTCCCAGAGAAATTGTGTAAAATGGATAAATACTTAGAGGTACCCGTTTACACTGATGTTTTTCCAGTCCCTAAGAGGATTGTGAATATTGTTACTAAGGAGTGGGATAGACCAGGTATTCCGTTCGCTCCCCCTCCTGTTTTTAAGAAAATGTTTCCCATACCTGACACCATGCGGGACTCGTGGCAGACGGTCCCTAAGGTGGAGGGAGCTATTTCTACTCTTGCTAAGCGTGCAACTATTCATATCGAAGACAGTTGTGCTTTTAAAGATCCTATGGATAAAAAATTAGAGGGTCTCCTGAAGAAAATTTTTGTTCATCAAGGTTTTCTTCTCCAACCTATTGCGTGCATTGTTCCGGTAACTACTGCAGCTGCTTTCTGGTTTGAGGCTCTAGAAGAGGCTCTTCAGATGGAGACTCCATTAGAGAATATTATGGATAGAAATAAGGCCCTTAAGTTGGCTAATTCTTTCATTACAGATGCCGCTTTCAACTGGCTAAATTAGCGGCAAAGAATCCAGGTTTTGCCATTTTAGCACGCAGGGCGTTATGGCTTAAGTCCTGGTCTGCTGATGTGTCATCAAAATCTAAACTTATGAACATCCCTTTCAAAGGAAAGACCCTATTCGGGCCTGAACTGAAAGAGGTTATTTCAGACATCACTGGAGGGAAAGGCCATGCCCTACCTCAGGATAAAACAAATAAAATGAGGACCAAACAAAATTTTCGTTCCTTTCGGAACTTCAAGGGTGGTCCCGCTTCAACTTCCTCTGCTGCAAAGCAAGAGGGGAATTTTGCCCAATCCAAGTCAGTCTGGAGACCTAATCAGGCTTGGAACAAGGGTAAACAGGCCAAGAAGCCTGCAGCTGCCTCTAAGACAGCATGAAGGGGTAGCCCCCGATCCGGGACCGGATCTAGTAGGAGGCAGACTCACTCTCTCTTCGCTCAGGCAAGAGATGTTCACGATTCCTGGGCTTTAGAAATTGTGTCCCAGGGATATCTTCTGGACTTCAAAGACTCCCCCCCCCCCCCCCCCCCCCCCCAGAGGGAGATTTCACATTTCTCAATTGTCTGCAAACCAGACAAAGAGAGAGGCGTTCTTACGCTGTGTAGAAGACCTACATACCATGGGAGTGATCCGCCCAGTTCCAAAAGAGGAACAAGAGCTAGGATTTTACTCAAACCGGTTTGTGGTTCCCAAAAAGAGGTAACTTTCAGACCAATCTTGGATTTCAAAATTCTAAACAAATTCCTCAGAGTACCATCATTCAAGATGGAGACTATTCGGACCATTCTACCAATGATCCAGGAGGGTCAATATATGACTTCCGTGGAGTTACAGGATGCGTATCTACACATCCCTATTCACAGAGATCATCAACAATTCCTCAGATTTGCCTTTCTGGACAGGCATTTCCAGTTTGTAGCCCTTCCCTTCGGGTTGGCCACGGCTCCCAGAATTTTCACAAAAGTGCTAGGGTTCATTTTGGTGGTGCTAAGGCAGCGGGGCATAGCAGTGGCGCCTTGTCTAGACGACATCTTAATTCAGGTGTCGACTCTCCAACTAGCCAAGTCTCACACTGACATTGTGTTGGCTTTTCTGAGATCTCACGGGTGGAAGGTGAACATAAAAAAAGAGTTCTCTTCCTTCTCACAAGAGTTTCCTTCCTAGGGACTCTGATAGACTCGGTAGAAATGAAAATATTTCTGACGGAGGTCTGAAAATCAAAACTCTTAACCACTTGCCGAGCTCTTCATTCCATTCCTCGGCCATCAGTGGCTCGGTACATGGAGGTAATCGGGCTCATGGTAGCGGCAATGGACATATTTCCTTTTGCCCACCTACACCTCAGACCACTGCAACTATGCATGCTCAAACAGTGGAATGGGGATTATGCAGATTTATCGCCTCAAATAAATCTGGACCAGGAGACCAGAGATTCTCTTCTCTGGTGGTTGTCTCAGGACCACCTGTCTCAGGGAATGTGTTTCCATATGTCAGAGTGGCTCATAGTAACGACAGATGCCAGCCTGCTAGGCTGGGTGCAGTCTGGAACTCCCTGAAAGCACAGGGCTTATGGTCTCAGGAGGAAACTCTCCTCCCGATAAACATTCTAGAACTGAGAGCGATATTCAATGCGCTTCAGGCGTGGCCTCAGCTTGCTGCGGCCAAATTAATCAGATTTCAGTCGGACAACATCACGACTGTAGCTTATATCCATCATCAAGGAGGAACACTGAGTTATCTAGCGATGATGGAGGTAAGCAAAATAATCCGATGGGCGGAGGATCACTCTTGCCATCTCTCAGCAATACATATCCCAGGAGTAGAGAACTGGGATGCGGATTTCCTAAGTCGTCAGACTTTTCATCCGGGGGAGTGGGAGCTCCACCCAGAGGTATTTGCCCAGCTGATTCAGCTATGGGGCACACCAGAATTGGATCTGATGGCGTCCCGACAGAATGCCAAACTTCCTCGTTACGGGTCCAGGTCCCGAGATCCCCAGGCGGTACTGATAGATGCTCTAGCAGTGCCCTGGTCTTTCAATCTGGCCTATGTATTTCCACCGTTTCCTCTCCTCCCACGTCTGGTTGCCAGAATCAAGCAGGAGAGGACTTCGGTGATTCTAATAGCACCTGCGTGGCCACTCAGGACTTGGTATGCAGACCTAGTGGACATGTCATCGGTTCCACTGTGGTCTCTGCAAATGAGGCAGGACCTTCTAATCCAAGGTCCATTCACGCATCCAAATCTAATTTCTTGCGTCTGACTGCTTGGAGATTGAATGCCTGATTCTATCAAAGCGTGGTTTCTCTGAGTCGGTCATTGATACCCTGATTTAAGCTAGAAAGCCTGTCACCAGGAAGATTTATCATAAGATTTGGCGCAAATATTTTTATTGGTGTGAATCCAAGGGTTACTCATGGAGAAAGATTAGGATTCCTAGAATATTGTCTTTTTTCCACGAAGGATTGGAGAAGGGATTATCAGCTAGTTCGTTAAAAGGACAAATATCTGCTTTGTCTATTCTTTTACACAAATGTCTGGCAGATGAGTTTCAAACGTCGGCTCGAAGAGTGAGTTATCTGCTTTACAGTGTGACTCACCTTCCATGCAGATAAGGTGGTTTTGCGTACCAAACCTGGGTTTCTTCCTAAGGTTGTTTCTAATAGGAATTTCAATCAGGAGATTGTTGTTCCTTCACTGTGTCCTAATCCTTCCTCAAAGAAGGAACGTCTGTTACACAATCTTGATGTGGTTCGTGCTTTAAAGTTCTACTTACAAGCAACTAAAGATTTCCGTCAAACATCTTCATTGTTTGTTGTTTATTCTGGTAAACGGAGAGGTTAAAAGTCTACGGCTACCTCTTTCCTTTTGGCTGAAAAGCATCATCCGTTTGGCTTATGAGACTGCTGGCCAGCAGCCTCCTGAAAGAATTACTGCTCATTCTACTAGAGCAGTTGCTTCCACATGGGCTTTTAAAAATGAAGCTTCTGTTGAACAGATTTGTAAGGCGGCGACTTGGTCTTCGCTTCATACTTTTTCCAAATTTTACAAATTCGATACTTTTGCTTCTTCGGAGGCTATTTTTGGGAGAAAGGTTCTACATGCAGGGTTGCCTTCTGTTTAAGGTCCCTGTCTTGTCCCTCCCTTCATCCGTGTCCTAAAGCTTTGGTATTGGTATCCCACAAGTATGGATGAATCCATGGACTCGATGCATCTTACAAGAGAAAACATAATTTATGCTTACCTGATAAATTTATTTCTCGTGTGATGTATCGAGTCCACGGCCCGCCCTGTTTATTAAGAAAGGCAATATATTTTTATTTAAAAAACTTCAGTCACCACTGCACCCTATAGTTTCTCCTTTTTCTTCCTAGCCTTCGGTCGAATGACTGGGGGGTGGAGCTAAGGGAGGAGCTATATAGACAGCTCTGCTGTGGGTGCTCTCTTTGCCACTTCCTTTAGGGAAGGAGAATATCCCACCAGTATGGATGAATCTGTGGACTCGATACATCACAAGAGAAATAAATTTATCAGGTAAGCATAAATTATGTTTTCTTGCATTATCTGTAACAATTTAGTAAATCTGCTATATTTTTACGCATATTATTGTCTGTTGCCTTGCTTTTTGCATACTGTATGAAAAGTATTTAAAAAAATAAATATATATATATTATACTGGTTTCAGGAAATGGCAAGTGATGAGTTGAAAGAAATGCGTAAAAACTTGACCAAGGAAGCCATACGGGAGCATCAAATGGCTAAGACTGGCGGAACAGAGACTGATCTCTTCACTTGTGGCAAATGCAAGCAGAAGAATTGTACCTACACTCAGGTATGGGCTGTGTGTAATAGCAGAATTAAATGCACTTCACACCTTTACTTAGCTTATTTGTGCAATGCTAGCAAACTAGACAATTATAAGTGGATTGTCTGCTTTCTGTGTATAGTTTGCAATTTATATTATACTTTAAAAAAGTAAATACATAAACACTACAGAAGAAAGCATTTTACATGTGTATCAAGCTCCTATCCTTTGCAATAACATCACTTTCTATTGTCACAGACTTTATAAAACATTACATTACACAAGTATAAAGTTTAGTTTAGAATGTAAAAGTAATGTCCAATATTATGAGTTGCTTATTCTTTATCCCCCCCCTCCTTCCTGAGTGTACATTATATAGCGGCAGTGGTGGTTCCTTTGGTCTCCATGTCAGTATATTACAATTCCAGTGTAAAGTGCCTCACATGGGCTTTTGCAGGCTTTTTTTTTTTTTTTGTCTTTTTTATTCAAAAACTTTCCAAAAAGCCCAGATTGTAATACGCCTTTTAAAATGCATATTTATAGTAGGCATGGGGAAATTCAGGATTTGGCATTCATTTGCTAAACAAATGCTGAATGTGACTGCAGGCAGCAACATTCAGCTCATTTTGATGATATATATATATTCCATGTATGGGGATTATTTGTTAGTGGTAAGTCTGTCCTTCAGAAAACAGTTTTCTTTCTAATGACACGATGAGTCCACGGATCATCGTTAATTACTGTTGGGAATATAACTCCTGCCCAGCAGGAGGCGACAAAGAGCACCACAGCAAAGCTGTTAAATATCTCCTTCCTTCCCTCCCACCTAAGTCATTCTCTTTGCCTACGTTAAGAGCAAGGAGGTGGTAAAGTAGGTGTTAGTAAAAGATTCTTCAATCAAGAGTTTATTACTTTTTAAGTAGTACAAGATTTTGCTGCTTTGTTCTGGGGTGTAGCCGTTGTCCATATCAGTCTCTTCAGTAGAGCAGTGGTGGCTTTAGAGCAATGGGAACTTGTGGGACATAATTCTCACTGCGCCTCCCATATATTTATGCTGCCCTAATCCTGATAGCCTAAGTAAGATTACTCAGGCTTTATCCTTTTTCCACAGGGCTATGTGAGAGAGAGGACCTCTCAAACCTGGTGAGCTGCCTTGCTGTCTGGCAGATTTTTTTTTTTTTTTTTTTTTTTAGTAATTTTTATTTAGGTTATAAACTTAACATACAGCTTTATCAGTAAAATGTAAAATATCAATACTTAAAGTTGCATATGAAATGCAGAGAGAAATAAAGCTCTCTCTACTGAAATCCTCGTTTTTACAGAGGACACCCTTTGCGTATACATCATCTTTACATGTTCTTACAAGTCCTTTAACAATAATCTACAAAGGCGTGACCTTTAATGTAGTGGTTTAGTCTTTAGAGGCATTACATTAGTATGGTAGAATGTGTTACGGACTCCTGTGGGCAAGGAGGGTCCCCAGACCCCTCTCGGCTGTTAATTTGTTAACTCATGGGTCAGTCCGATTTCCCCCACACCTGGCTTCTCACATAGGGGGTTTAGTAGGTGTATATAGCGAACATCTTAGAATCTAGGTAAATATAGGGATTAAAGGGATAGGAGGGTATCAGTTACCAGTCACCACTCCACACCTGTCAACTAATCAGGCTAGGGAGTTTTGCGGGTCCACATTGATTTTCAGGGTTCCCATATGAGACAATAATCATTCAATTGCCTACGCTCTCTAGCGACATAGTTTCTTTCATGTAATTAGCAAGAGTCCATGAGCTAGTGACGTATGGGATATACATTCCTACCAGGAGGGGCAAAGTTTCCCAAACCTCAAAATGCCTATAAATACACCCCTCACCACACCCACAATTCATTTTTACAAACTTTGCCTCCCATGGAGGTGGTGAAGTAAGTTTGTGCTAGATTCTACGTTGATATGCGCTTCGCAGCAGGCTGGAGCCCGGTTTTCCTCTTAGAGTGCAGTGAATGTCAGAGGGATGTGAAGAGTATTGCCTATTTGAATTCAATGGTCTCCTTCTACGGGATCTATTTCATAGGTTCTCTGATATCGGTCGTAGAGATTCATCTCTTACCTCCCTTTTCAGATCGACGATATACTCTTATATACCATTACCTCTACTGATTCTCGTTTCAGTACTGGTTTGGCTATCTACTATATGTAGATGAGTGTCTTACGGTAAGTAAGTCTTATTTTATTATGACACTCTAAGCTATGGTTGGGCACTTTCTATGTAAAGTTCTAAATATATGTCTTTAAACTTATATTTGCCATGATTCAGGATAATCAGTATTCCTTTAATATTCAGACTGTCAGTTTCATTATTTGGGATAATGCATTTTAATTCAATTTATTTTTCTTTACCTTGAAAATTTTCAATTGATCATTTTTCCCTGTGTGCTGTTAGGCTCGCGGGGGCAGAAAATGTTTCTTTTTATTGCGTCATTCTTGGCGCAGACTTTTTTTGCGCAAAAATTTTGTCATTTCTGGCGCCGTAGTTGACGCCGGAAGTTTTATTCTGTTAATACGACATTTTTGACGCATGTGTATTCAGACATTTTTTTGCGCCAAAAAATGTGGGCGTCGGTTCTGGCGTCAGAGGATGTGGCGTCATACTTGGCGCCAAATATATGGGCGTTGTATTTAGCGCCAATAATGTGGGCGTCATCATTGGCACCAAAAAATGTGGGCGTATCTTTTGTTTCACTTTTTTTCCTCACATTATTTAAAGGGACTGTGAACACTTGATAAATAAAAACTTATACTGTTTAATTATCAGCTATTATTATAAAAAATAATCTTATGCAGAGAAAAAGCGCAGTGGAAGCGTTAAAAACATTTATTTTATTGATTCACAAAATACCCTTTTCTGGCCGCCTATCTAAGAAACCTTTTTTTCCTACTCCTTCGTCAATAGCCCCTGCATCCAACTGCCGTTCGAACGTCCGTCTTCTCCTTTCCTCACAGCGCGCGTTCCCTCTTGACGTGCGCATGCGCAGTGACATCCTTAGTTCTGCCTTATACAGAATCGCAATGCTTCGTCGTGCATTGCGATTCTGTGTGTCTGATAGAGCGGTGAGTCACTCCTACAGACGAATGAGCAACATGATTAACATTTCAATTACTATTCTTATATATTTTTGAAACGTTCACAATATGATGAAATATATTAAACAAAAAAAAACATTTGCCAAAATTATGATCAACTAAATATACACTTTTAATTTATGGGGCATTATTTGTGGTGCATTACAAACATTGCACTTACCCAAAAAAAAATATATTTTTTTAAATTGCTCGTTATAGTTTAGGGTGGGTTGCTAAATGATTCTCTTTGCAAGCGATGAGGAACTTGAATGTAACATAAGCAGTGAATTGCAATGCGCTTTGCATCGCGATCCACTGCTTATATTGTGAAGTAGACTTGTGGATTTGCGCAGGCGCAAGGTTACACATAATGCGCGCTCCGGGTATAGAGATGGGAGGAGGAAGTGTCTGTATGACGTAAGTGCCCTGCAGCGCTGACTTTGATATAGATTTTACTCAGGCTGCATGGGCGGACGGAGCGGTAAATAAGATGTAAAGAAAAAAAAGTGAGTTTTATTTGCTTCCGCAGCGCTTACACTCTGCACAATATAATAATTATATTACATTTCTACTTAAAAATTTATATGGTGGGTAAGAAATAAGAAAGTTTACAGTCCCTTTAAACCTCATTTCTCCAACATAGGTGTGTCCGGTCCACGGCGTCATCCTTACTTGTGGGATATTCTCTTCCCCAACAGGAAATGGCAAAGAGCCCAGCAAAGCTGGTCACATGATCCCTCCTAGGCTCCGCCTACCCCAGTCATTCTCTTTGCCGTTGTACAGGCAACATCTCCACGGAGATGGCTTAGAGTTTTTTAGTGTTTAACTGTAGTTTTTATTATTCAATCAAGAGTTTGTTATTTTAAAATAGTGCTGGTATGTACTATTTACTCAGAAACAGAAAAGAGATGAAGATTTCTGTTTGTATGAGGAAAATGATTTTAGCAACCGTTACTAAAATCCATGGCTGTTCCACACAGGACTGTTGAGAGCAATTAACTTCAGTTGGGGGAACAGTGAGCAGTCTCTTGCTGCTTGAGGTATGACACATTCTAACAAGACGATGTAATGCTGGAAGCTGTCATTTTCCCTATGGGATCCGGTAAGCCATGTTTATTAAGATAGTAAATAAGGGCTTCACAAGGGCTTATTAAGACTGTAGACTTTTTCTGGGCTAAATCGATTCACTATTAACACATATTTAGCCTTGAGGAATCATTTAATCTGGGTATTTTGATAAGATTATATCGGCAGGCACTGTTTTAGACACCTTATTCTTTAGGGGCTTTCCCAAATCATAGGCAGAGCCTCATTTTCGCGCCGGTGTTGCGCACTTGTTTTTGAGAGGCATGACATGCAGTCGCATGTGTGAGGAGCTCTGATACATAGAAAAGACTTTCTGAAGGCGTCATTTGGTATCGTATTCCCCTTTGGGCTTGGTTGGGTCTCAGCAAAGCAGATACCAGGGACTGTAAAGGGGTTAAAGTTAAAAACGGCTCCGGTTCCGTTATTTTAAGGGTTAAAGCTTCCAAATTTGGTGTGCAATACTTTTAAGGCTTTAAGACACTGTGGTGAAATTTTGGTGAATTTTGAACAATTCCTTCATATTTTTTCGAAATTGCAGTAATAAAGTGTGTTCAGTTTAAAATTTAAAGTGACAGTAAC
The DNA here is from genome assembly GCF_027579735.1 of Bombina bombina. Classification (NCBI taxonomy): domain Eukaryota; kingdom Metazoa; phylum Chordata; class Amphibia; order Anura; family Bombinatoridae; genus Bombina; species Bombina bombina. Next base: position 892,650,529 of record NC_069503.1, on the reverse strand, counting down.
GGTTTTATGTTAAAACGTTTTTTGTACTTTGTTATCAAGTTTATGCCTGTTTAACATGTCTGAACTACCAGATAGACTGTGTTCTGAATGTGGGGAAGCCAGAGTTCCTTCTCATTTAAATAAATGTGATTTATGTGACAATGACAATGATGCCCAAGATGATTCCTCAAGTGAGGGGAGTAAGCATGGTACTGCATCATTCCCTCCTTCGTCTACACGAGTCTTGCCCACTCAGGAGGCCCCTAGTACATCTAGCGCGCCAATACTCCTTACTATGCAACAATTAACGGCTGTAATGGATAATTCTGTCAAAAACATTTTAGCCAAAATGCACACTTATCAGCGTAAGCGCGACTGCTCTGTTTTAGATACTGAAGAGCATGACGACGCTGATAATAATGGTTCTGAAGGGCCCCTAAACCAGTCTGATGGGGCCAGGGAGGTTTTGTCTGAGGGAGAAATTACTGATTCAGGGAACATTTCTCAACAAGCTGAACCTGATGTGATTACGTTTAAATTTAAGTTGGAACATCTCCGCATTCTGCTTAAGGAGGTATTATCCACTCTGGATGATTGTGACAAGTTGGTCATCCCAGAGAAACTATGTAAAATGGACAAGTTCCTAGAGGTCCCGGGGCTCCCAGAAGCTTTTCCTATACCCAAGCGGGTGGCGGACATTGTAAATAAAGAATGGGAAAGGCCCGGTATTCCTTTCGTCCCTCCCCCCATATTTAAAAAATTGTTTCCTATGGTCGACCCCAGAAAGGACTTATGGCAGACAGTCCCCAAGGTCGAGGGAGCGGTTTCCACTTTAAACAAACGCACCACTATACCCATAGAAGATAGTTGTGCTTTCAAAGATCCTATGGATAAAAAATTAGAAGGTTTACTTAAAAAGATGTTTGTTCAGCAGGGTTACCTTCTACAACCAATTTCATGCATTGTCCCTGTCGCTACAGCCGCGTGTTTCTGGTTCGATGAGCTGGTAAAGGCGGTCGATAGTGATTCTCCTCCTTATGAGGAGATTATGGACAGAATCAATGCTCTCAAATTGGCTAATTCTTTCACCTTAGACGCCACTTTGCAATTGGCTAGGTTAGCGGCTAAGAATTCTGGGTTTGCTATTGTGGCGCGCAGAGCGCTTTGGTTGAAATCTTGGTCAGCTGATGCGTCTTCCAAGAACAAGCTACTTAACATTCCTTTCAAGGGGAAAACGCTGTTTGGCCCTGACTTGAAAGAGATTATCTCTGATATCACTGGGGGTAAGGGCCACGCCCTTCCTCAGGATCGGCCTTTCAAGGCCAAAAATAAACCTAATTTTCGTCCCTTTCGTAGAAACGGACCAGCCCAAAGTGCTACGTCCTCTAAGCAAGAGGGTAATACTTCTCAAGCCAAGCCAGCTTGGAGACCAATGCAAGGCTGGAACAAGGGAAAGCAGGCCAAGAAACCTGCCACTGCTACCAAGACAGCATGAAATGTTGGCCCCCGATCCGGGACCGGATCTGGTGGGGGGCAGACTCTCTCTCTTCGCTCAGGCTTGGGCAAGAGATGTTCTGGATCCTTGGGCGCTAGAAATAGTCTCCCAAGGTTATTTTCTGGAGTTCAAGGGGCTTCCCCCAAGGGGGAGGTTCCACAGGTCTCGGTTGTCTTCAGACCACATAAAAAGACAGGCATTCTTACTTGTGTAGAAGACCTGTTAAAAATGGGAGTGATTCATCCTGTTCCATTAGGAGAACAAGGGATGGGGTTCTACTCCAATCTGTTCATAGTTCCCAAAAAAGAGGGAACGTTCAGACCAATCTTAGATCTCAAGATCTTAAACAAGTTTCTCAAGGTTCCATCGTTCAAGATGGAAACCATTCGAACAATTCTTCCTTCCATCCAGGAAGGTCAATTCATGACCACGGTGGATTTAAAGGATGCGTATCTACATATTCCTATCCACAAGGAACATCATCGGTTCCTAAGGTTCGCATTCCTGGACAAGCATTACCAGTTCGTGGCGCTTCCTTTCGGATTAGCCACTGCTCCAAGGATTTTCACAAAGGTACTAGGGTCCCTTCTAGCTGTGCTAAGACCAAGGGGCATTGCCGTAGTACCTTACTTGGACGACATTCTGATTCAAGCGTCGTCCCTTCCTCAAGCAAAGGCTCACACGGACATTGTCCTGGCCTTTCTCAGATCTCACGGATGGAAAGTGAACGTGGAAAAGAGTTCTCTATCTCCGTCAACAAGGGTTCCCTTCTTGGGAACAATAATAGACTCCTTAGAAATGAGGATTTTTCTGACAGAAGCCAGAAAAACAAAACTTCTAGACTCTTGTCGGATACTTCATTCCGTTCCTCTTCCTTCCATAGCGCAGTGCATGGAAGTGATAGGTTTGATGGTAGCGGCAATGGACATAGTTCCTTTTGCGCGCATTCATCTAAGACCATTACAACTGTGCATGCTCAGTCAGTGGAATGGGGACTATACAGACTTGTCTCCGAAGATACAAGTAAATCAGAGGACCAGAGACTCACTCCGTTGGTGGCTGTCCCTGGACAACCTGTCACAAGGGATGACCTTCCGCAGACCAGAGTGGGTCATTGTCACGACCGACGCCAGTCTGATGGGCTGGGGCGCGGTCTGGGGATCCCTGAAAGCTCAGGGTCTTTGGTCTCGGGAAGAATCTCTTCTACCGATAAATATTCTGGAATTGAGAGCGATATTCAATGCTCTCAAGGCTTGGCCTCAGCTAGCGAGGGCCAAGTTCATACGGTTTCAATCAGACAACATGACAACTGTTGCGTACATCAACCATCAGGGGGGAACAAGGAGTTCCCTAGCGATGGAAGAAGTGACCAAAATCATTCTATGGGCGGAGTCTCACTCCTGCCACCTGTCTGCTATCCACATCCCAGGAGTGGAAAATTGGGAAGCGGATTTTCTGAGTCGTCAGACATTGCATCCGGGGGAGTGGGAACTCCATCCGGATATCTTTGCCCAAGTCACTCAACTGTGGGGCATTCCAGACATGGATCTGATGGCCTCTCGTCAGAACTTCAAAGTTCCTTGCTACGGGTCCAGATCCAGGGATCCCAAGGCGGCTCTAGTGGATGCACTAGTAGCACCTTGGACCTTCAAACTAGCTTATGTGTTCCCGCCGTTTCCTCTCATCCCCAGGCTGGTAGCCAGGATTAATCAGGAGAGGGCGTCGGTGATCTTGATAGCTCCTGCGTGGCCACGCAGGACTTGGTATGCAGATCTGGTGAATATGTCATCGGCTCCACCATGGAAGCTACCTTTGAGACGAGACCTTCTTGTTCAGGGTCCGTTCGAACATCCGAATCTGGTCTCACTCCAGCTGACTGCTTGGAGATTGAACGCTTGATCTTATCGAAGCGAGGGTTCTCAGATTCTGTTATCGATACTCTTGTTCAGGCCAGAAAGCCTGTAACTAGAAAGATTTACCACAAAATTTGGAAAAAATATATCTGTTGGTGTGAATCTAAAGGATTCCCTTGGGACGAGGTTAAGATTCCTAAGATTCTATCCTTCCTTCAAGAAGGATTGGAAAAAGGATTATCTGCAAGTTCCCGGAAGGGACAGATTTCTGCCTTGTCTGTGTTACTTCACAAAAAGCTGGCAGCTGTGCCAGATGTTCAAGCCTTTGTTCAGGCTCTGGTCAGAATCAAGCCTGTTTACAAACCTTTGACTCCTCCTTGGAGTCTCAACTTAGTTCTTTCAGTTCTTCAGGGGGTTCCATTTGAACCCTTACATTCCGTTGATATTAAGTTATTATCTTGGAAAGTTTTGTTTTTGGTTGCAATTTCTTCTGCTCGAAGAGTTTCAGAATTATCTGCTCTGCAGTGTTCTCCTCCTTATCTGGTGTTCCATGCAGATAAGGTGGTTTTACGTACTAAACCTGGTTTTCTTCCAAAAGTTGTTTCTAACAAAAACATTAACCAGGAGATTATCGTACCTTCTCTGTGTCCGAAACCAGTTTCGAAGAAGGAACGTTTGTTGCACAATTTGGATGTTGTTCGCGCTCTAAAATTCTATTTAGATGCTACAAAGGATTTTAGACAAACATCTTCCTTGTTTGTTGTTTATTCCGGTAAAAGGAGAGGTCAAAAAGCAACTTCTACCTCTCTCTCTTTTTGGATTAAAAGCATCATCAGATTGGCTTACGAGACTGCCGGATGGCAGCCTCCCGAAAGAATCACAGCTCATTCCACTAGGGCTGTGGCTTCCACATGGGCCTTCAAGAACGAGGCTTCTGTTGATCAGATATGTAGGGCAGCGACTTGGTCTTCACTGCACACTTTTACCAAATTTTACAAGTTTGATACTTTTGCTTCTTCTGAGGCTATTTTTGGGAGAAAGGTTTTGCAAGCCGTGGTGCCTTCCATTTAGGTGACCTGATTTGCTCCCTCCCTTCATCCGTGTCCTAAAGCTTTGGTATTGGTTCCCACAAGTAAGGATGACGCCGTGGACCGGACACACCTATGTTGGAGAAAACAGAATTTATGTTTACCTGATAAATTACTTTCTCCAACGGTGTGTCCGGTCCACGGCCCGCCCTGGTTTTTTAATCAGGTCTGATAATTTATTTTCTTTAACTACAGTCACCACGGTATCATATGGTTTCTCCTATGCAAATATTCCTCCTTAACGTCGGTCGAATGACTGGGGTAGGCGGAGCCTAGGAGGGATCATGTGACCAGCTTTGCTGGGCTCTTTGCCATTTCCTGTTGGGGAAGAGAATATCCCACAAGTAAGGATGACGCCGTGGACCGGACACACCGTTGGAGAAAGTAATTTATCAGGTAAACATAAATTCTGTTTTTTTATTGCTTCTGGTTTCTAGAAGCTTATTATTTTGCATTCTTTTCCCATTCCTGAAACTGTCATTTAAGGAATTTGATAATTTTGCTTTAAATATTGTTTTTTTCTATTACATATTGCAAGATTTCACTGTTCCTGTTTCAAAACAATCTAAGAGGATTCCTGTTGACTGAGTTCAGTCCTACCAAAGCTAAGTTCATTTATTTTAAATGTTATGAATGTTTATCTTTAGCTATGGTTTGTAATAAGTTATCATGATAAACTTTTACATGCAGAATCCATTAGTACTTATGCTTTATATATTGCCGTTCTTTTTACATCTTATGTACAAGAAATATTTAGAAGATTTATAAGAAATATTTTTCTGATTCTATTTTAAAGGCTTTGTCTGACATCGTGCCTTCTAATAAAATTTTTAGGTCTTTTTCAAAATTCTTTTTTAATTATTGAAGTTTCAAATGACTAACAACATACTGATTTATCCTTCTCTGATGATGTTTTTTCTCATTCAGAATTTTCTTCATCAGATATTGACACTAACAATTCTACTTTTTTATTTTATTTTTTTATTAAAGTACATTTTGTTCTTTGTTGAAAAGGTGTTGATTATTTTGGATATTAAGGTGTTTTCAGAGGTTTTTTTCCAACTCCTCATACTAGGGAATGGAATAGGCTGAGAATTTTCTTCTTCAAAGTTTTTAAACTATATTCTTTGCCGGCAGTTAAATTCAATTTGGAGGGTTCTCCAATTTATTGGGGCTATCTCTACTCCTACTAATTATGCTATTGTTTCTATAGCAAAATAGTATTTATTTTCCTTTTAAATGGTGACAAGGGACAATTTTATTGGGTTCCGTCTGTCGGTACCTTTAGTCTCTATTATTTCCTTCAGTTGCTATATATGCATAGAAGTTTTAGGTCTTATGGCCACAGCATTGGATTCAATTCCCTTTGCTCATTTTCAATAGAAAGAACCTTTCCAGTCTTTTATGCTGAATTATGGTGCAGGGATTCTAGGATTTCGCATTTTAAATCTTCGAATCCTAATATTTATCTCTCTTGATTTGGTGGTTAAGATCACCATCATTTAGTTCTACAGGTCTCTTAGTTTCTTTCAACCTGGACCATGATCTCTACGGATAAGGCAGTGTTACTTCCTGATATTCATCATTTTGTTCAGGTTTTGATTTGTATCAAACCTGTCATGAAGCCAATTTCTCCTCCTTGGAGTCTTAATTGGGTTCTGAAGGTTTTTCAGGCTCTTCTATTTGAGCATATGCTTGCTCTGGACATTAATTACTTTCATGGAAAGTATTGTTCTTTTTGGACATCTCTTCAGCTAGAACAGTTTTTGAATTATCTGTTCTTTCTTGTGAATCTCTTTTTTTTTTTTCTGATTTTTTTCATCAGGATAAGGTGGTTTTTGCTGTCCTCATTTCAATTCTTACCTAAAGTTGTAAATTCTAACAAACATTAGGGAGGAATTATTGTTTTCCTAAGACTTCTTTGGTGAGATTCTTACTTTCTTTGGATATGGTAAGAGTTGTTGTAATTCTATGTTGAAGCTATTCAGATTTCAGATAGACTTCTAGTCTAATTTTTATCTTTTCTGGTTTTAGGAAGGTCAAAAGCTTCTGCCATTTATTTGGCATCTTGCTTAAACTTTTGATTCATCATGCTTATTTGGAGTCGGGTGGATTCCCGCCTCGGAGGATTACGGCTCATTCTACTAGGTAAGTTTCTACTTCCTGGGCTTTTTAAGAATGAAGCTTCTGTTGATCAGATTTGCAAAGCAATGACTTGGTCTTCTTTGCATACTTTTACTATGTTCTACCATTTTGATGTTTTCTCTTCTTTAGAAGCAGTTTTGGTAGAATGGTACTTCAGGCAGCTGTCTCAGTTTGATTCTTCTGCTTATAATTTCAGTTTTTTCATTATAAAAATTGAAACTTTTTTGATTTGGGTAGTGGATTAATTTTTCAGCGGAATTGGCTGTCTTTATTTTATCCGTCCCTCTCTAGTGACTCTTGCGTGGAAGTTCCACATCTTGGGTATTTATTATCCCATACGTCACTAGCTCATGGACTCTTGCTAATTACATGAAAGAAAACATAATTTATGTAAGAACTTACCTGATAAATTCATTTCTTTCATATTAGCAAGAGTCCATGAGGCCCACCCTTTTTTGTGGTGGTTATGATTTTATATAAAGCACAATTATTCCAATTCCATATTTTTTTGATGCTTTCGCTCCTTTCTTATCACCCCACTTCTTGGCTATGCGTTAAACTGAATTGTGGGTGTGGTGAGGGGTGTATTTATAGGCATTTTAAGGTTTGGGAAACTTTGCCCCTCCTGGTAGGAATGTATATCCCATACGTCACTAGCTCATGGACTCTTGCTAATATGAAAGAAATGAATTTATAAGGTAAGTTCTTACATAAATTATGTTTTTCCATATTTTTGATGTAATTTACACAGTGTACCACACCCTGCAGTCTAGGGGGTTGGCTCTTTTTCCAATTTCTAGCAATAAGCAGTTTAGCGGAGATAAGGATATATAGCAGGAGGTTTTGTTTATTTTTGGGAAGTCTGTCTATCTCTAGGTGTAAAATTGTAAGAGCTGGAGTTAGGACTTTCAATAAACCTAAATCATTGCAGATCTTTTCTATTTTGTGACAGTAATCCGTCAGTTTTGGACAAGTCCACCAGACATGGATGGGGGATCCCGGCTCCCCGCACTCCAACACATCAGTGAGTGGCTAGGGAAGAGCTTCTGTAGCTTTGTGGGAACTAAGTGCCACCTGGTGATGATTTTGAAATAAAACTCATAGAGGGTGACGCAATGGGTTGCCTTTTTCGTTAGGTTAATTGCTTTGTCCCATGCATCTGGTGTGAATGTTAGCTGTAGGTCCCTCTCCCAGGCGTCCATGTGTGTTGTTTTTGGGAAAGACACTTCCCCAGTAAGGCATTTGTAGTGTGCTGAGAGGGGCTTAGTCTGTTGGGTATTGGTTACCCACTGTGTTTCCCAAGGAGTAAGGTCTCGTAATGAGTCCTCCAGGAATCCCCAGGATTTCATCAAAGTTCGCAGTCTCAATAAATCAAACCGAAGTCTAGGGGACAAAGCAGGGAGTTTCAACATGTCTGTGTGTGTGTGTGGTCGCAGTTGCTCGTTGCAATAAAAGTCTTGTAGTGTATTTATGTCTGTACTAGACCATTCACTAAGGTGTATGTTGGGTAGACCTAACAGGAGTAGTGAGTGGGGGGCGGCGTCGCTCAGTCCACGTCACACGGCAGAACAATCAATCTCTTCAGAATCCAGAAAGTGGGTAGTGGGTCCGTGTTGGAGCGGTGCCAGCACTAAAAAGGTTTGAGCCCACCAGGATACAATGTAGAGAAGGACAGGCGGCACTCCAGGGTAAAAGTTTAAAAAATCTTCCTTTTATTCAAAAAAAAGTGTTAAAATAACACTCTTGTTGCAAACATATGGTGGAGGAGGAGGAGACCTTACATGTTTCGTGTCCTGCGGCACTTAATCATAGGTATAATCTCTCTCACATGTGTGGACCATTTAAACCCTGATCAGCCAATCAGGTATTAGCATGTGTGGTTGCCATGTCAACCATACAAGCTAAACACAAGTCCACACTGTGCGGCATGAGTACAGATATACTATTAATATGCAAAAAGAAAAAAGTGATATTTTAAAAGAAATGCCAGGGGTTGAAAAAAACAACAAACACCCTAGACTAATAAATTAGTACTCATTATAGCACTCAAAAAATAGGATATCAGATATTGTAGAGACCTGTAATAGTTTCATATTATACATATCTTATCAATTATGCTAAATCATATTTGTATAAATATTTGAATTTATGAAAAGTTTATCCCTACAAACTTCTTTCAGAAATCTGTATGGAGCATTAATATCACATTTAACCATTGCACTTAATGTCAAAATCAAACCTCATAAAACATAAATACAAATATTCAAATGATAAATGGACATGGTTTGCAATATTGGGCAAAAAACATAAAGAATAAACATCCATATAAATATAAACATGAGTTTATCCACATATTCACATACATATTAATGTTAAAATATAACACATCAAAACCTGCTACTCATTTCATATATATTACCCTATAAAGTAACTAATATCCCACTCCTTGTTCAAGCCCTTTGGTTGTCTAGTATCCAGTTTCCAAATCCAGTATAGCTCTTTTCTGGTAAGAATATTAAACCTATTGCCACCCCGTATTGGTCTTCTAGCTATATCTATAACCTTCACTAGAATTCTGGGCTCGTTGCTGAAATTAACTCCATTAAAATGCTGAGCTACACTTGAGTCCTTATCGTAATTTTTAATGTCCCTCTTATGTTTCCCTATTCTTGAACGTAGGGTACGGGAAGTCTGTCCCACATACTGTTGATGACAGAGTTCACACTCTAGGAGATAGACCACAAAACTCGTGCCACAATTTGCATAATGTTCAATTTTAAACTCATAGAGGGTGACGCAATGGGTTGCCTTTTTCGTTAGGTTAATTGCTTTGTCCCATGCATCTGGTGTGAATGTTAGCTGTAGGTCCCTCTCCCAGGTGTCCATGTGTGTTGTTTTTGGGAAGGACACTTCCCCAGTAAGGCATTTGTAGTGTGCTGAGAGGGGCTTAGTCTGTTGGGTATTAGTTACCCACCGTGTTTCCCAAGGAGTAAGGTCTCGTAATGAGTCCTCCAGGAATCCCCAGGATTTCATCAAAGTTTGCAGTCTCAATAAATCAAACCGAAGTCTAGGGGACAAAGCAGGGAGTTTCAACATGTCTGTGTGTGTGTGGTCGCAGTTGCTAGTTACAATAAAAGTCTTGTCGTGTATTTGTCTGTACTAGACCACGCACTAAGGTGTATGTTGGGTAGACCTAAAAGGAGTCCGCGCACAGAGTGTATGGGTGAGGGATGGGGGGCAACAAGTTTATTATGTCACAGCTTAATCCAGGCCTCTTGGCATCCCTTTACTATGCTATTAGAAATGTGGACTTTAGTCTGCCAATGTGGGGGTAGCCAGAGCAAGTCTTCTAAGAAGGTATGTGCCGGCAACAAAGCCTGCTCTAAGTCCATCCATCTTGTTGGAGGGAGGTCCTTTTCCCAAGCAGTAGCGTGAGTTATCATTGCTGCTTGATGGTATTTCCTTATATTGGGAAGACCTAGGCCTCCTTTTTCCACCGGGGTTTGGAGGTTATGTGCTGCTACCCGAGGCCTTTTGTCATGCCAAGTATATGAATTAAATAGGGTCTGGAATTTCCTAGTTAGCGATATTGGGATTGGAATCGGAATACATCGAAATAGGTAGGTGAGCTTGGGGAGGATCATCATTTTGAGTGCCGCTATCCTGCCCATCCAAGATATCTCGCTATATTTCTTACAGTTAATCTCAGAAGTGATTGCTGCAAGCAAGATTTCATAATTCTCTTTGATGATTGTGGATTTTACGTGAGAAACATAGACTCCCAAGTGGCGGATTCCCATAGAGGACCACTTAAAGGAATAGAGAAGCTGAATCACTTCCTTTTCATTCTGTGAAATGTTAATGGAATACGCCTCCTTTTTGGACACGTTGAGCTTATAGTAAGAGATTTTACCAAATTGCTTAAGCAGGTTCATTAGTGGGGAGAGAGAATCTATAGGGTCAGTAAGGAAGATTGTAAGGTCGTCTGCAATTAACGCCAGTTTCTGGAGAGTATCATGCATCTGTAGACCTTGAACATCTGTCGATTCCCTAATGGCTGTCTGGCAGATTTTAAAGGTAAGTGCTGACTTTTTATTCTGGGTCTGGGAAAACAAAGGATCTGAGGAAGTGGAGCACTTTATTTACCTGGGACATAACTCCTATATATAAAGGGAGGGGATTTCTGTGACCGCACATTTTAAGCAGGCACTGGGGCTGAGGAGAATTAGGTGTTTTTTTTTTCTCTCTGGGGGCTTAAATCACTAGGACCGAGGGAAAAAGACTCTGTATGAGGTGATTGTTTTTGTCACATATGTGATAAGCTGCTGTCTAGCAAGCGGTAGACCCAATTTGCCTCCAGGCTTAACAGAAGGTTCATTTAGCTCCCGGTGACTTATTTGTAAAAACAATAAGAATGGCGACCGGGAGATTGCTTGTTGTAACGCTCACAATGGGCGGAGCTATGTGTGGCGCCAATTTGGGCTGCGCACTCTTCTACAACACTTCCGGTTTTTGGAAACGGTAGGAAGAGTCATTGTTTAGTTACAAACACAGTCCTTAGTGTTTACACATATGTTGGGACTGGACAGCGCTACAGCTGAGTTCCGGACCTTTTTATGAAAGAAAAATAAGTTATGTTTCTCTTGTAAGATGTATCGAGTCCACGGATTCATCCATACTTGTGGGATATTCTCCTTCCCTACAGGAAAGAGAGCACCCACAGCAGAGCTGTCTATATAGCTCCTCCCTTAGCTCCACCCCTCAGTCATTCGCTTTGCCGGCTCTAACAAGATGGAAGGGTAAAGAGATTGTGGTGACAAAATATTAGTTTTTATTTCTTCAAGCAAGAGTTTATTTTAAATGGTACCGGTGTGTACGATTTACTCTCAAGCAGAAAAGAGATGAAGATTTCTGCATGGAGGATGATGATCTTAGCATTTGGTAACTAAGATCCATTGCTGTTCCCACAGAGGCTGAAGAGTACAGGAAACTTCAGCTGAGGAACGGTTTTGCAGTCTCTACTGCACTGAGGTATGTTCAGTCAATTTTTCTAGAAAGACAGGATATTTCAAGAAAAGGGCTGACATTATCCCCATGAGGGGAAGGGTAAGCTTTAATCAGACACTTAGGGTAGTATTATAAGCTTGCATAAGGGCTGAGTTACTGCTAGTTGACACTTATAGGTTTTGAACAGACGTTTTTGATAGATTTGAGAAAAACGTTTTTTGGGACTTTTATTAAGGGGTTCATTTGGCTTATATTGGAAGGTTTTTATACCACATGGCTATGTTTTTAACACTTGAGGTGTTAATTTAAGGGCCCTCAGACATAGTGTATGAGATGGGCGGGGCCTAATTTCGCGCCTTAGTTGCGCATTTGTTTTTACTTCTGGATAGCAAGCTTCAACACAGGAGGGTCCTGAAGCAGTTTTGGACCCAAAACGAAGCATTATTCCCCCAATTTCAACCCCTAAAGGCAGGTAGGCGCCACAGCAGAGCTGTGGTAAGGTGCTGACTGTATATTTCCGGATTTTTAGACTTGTCAATCCGGTTTGGTAACTAAGGGGTTAATCTCATTCTTACTAGTGGTGCAACCTTACTAAGGCTTGCTACATATGCTGTAAAAAATTCGTAAGATTTGTGATATTTTTAAGCAGTTTTGCAGAAAGTGTACATGTTTTTTTTTCTCTTAAAGGCACAGTACCATTTTTTTTTAAAGTGTTGTTTTTCATTGAATAAAGTGTTCTCCAAGCTTGCTTGTTGCATAACTAGCCTGTTTAACATGTCTGACATCAAGGAAAATCCTTGTTCAATGTGTTTAGAAGCCATTGTGGAACCCCCTCTTAGAATGTGTCCCACTTGCACTGATATGTCTATAAATTATAAAGAGCATATTTTAGCACTTAAAAATAATGCCATAGATGATTCTCATACAGAAGGGAATGAGGGTTTGCCATCTAGCTCTCCCCAAGTGTCACAACCAGTAACGCCCGCACAAGTGACGCCAAGTACCTCTAGTGCGTCAAATTCATTTACTTTACAAGACATGGCCACAGTTATGAATACAACGCTCACTGAGGTTTTATCTAAACTGCCTGGTTTGCAAGGAAAGCGTGACAGCTCTGGGTTAAGAACAAATGCTGAGCCGTCTGACGCTTTAGTAGCCGTATTTGATATACCCTCACAATGTTCTGAGATAGGGATAAGGGATTTGTTATCTGAGGGAGAAATTTCTGATTCAGGAAAGACGCTCCCTCAGACAGATTCCGATAAGACGGCTTTTAAATTTAAGCTTGAACACCTCCGCTTATTGCTCAGGGAGGTATTAGCGACTCTAGATGATTGTGACCCTATAGTGGTCCCAGAGAAATTGTGTAAAATGGACAAATACTTAGAGGTTCCTGTTTACACTGATGTTTTTCCAGTCCCTAAGAGGATTGTGAATATTGTTACTAAGGAGTGGGATAGACCAGGTATTCCGTTCGCTCCTCCTCCTGTTTTTAAGAAAATGTTTCCCATATCTGACACCATGCGGGACTCGTGGCAGACAGTTCCTAAGGTGGAGGGAGCTATTTCTACTCTTGCTAAGCGTATAACTATTCATATCGAAGACAGTTGTGCTTTCAAAGATCCTATGGATAAAAAATTAGAGGGTCTCCTGAAGAAAATTTTTGTTCATCAAGGTTTTCTTCTCCAACCTATTGCATGCATTGTTCCGTTAACTACTGCAGCTGCTTTCTGGTTTGAGGCTCTAGAAGAGGCTCTTCAGATGGAGACTCCATTAGAGGAACAGAATTAAGGCCCTTAAGTTGGCTAATTCTTTCATTACAGATGCCGCTTTCCAACTGGCTAAATTAGTGGCAAAGAATTCAGGTTTTGCCATGTTAGCACGCAGAGCGTTATGGCTTAAGTCCTAGTCTGCGGATGTGTAATCAAAATCGAAACTTATGAACATCCCTTTCAAAGGAGAGACCCTATTCGGGCCTGAACTGAAAGAGATTATTTCAGACATCACTGGAGGGAAAGGCCATGCCCTCCCTCAGGATAAAACAAATAAAATGAGGACCAAACAAAATCATTTTTGTTCCTTTCGGAACTTCAAGGGTGGTCCCGCTTCAGCTGCAAAGCAAGAGGGGAATTTAGCCCAATCCAAGTCAGTCTGGAGACCTAACCAGTCTTGGAACAAGGGTAAACAGGCCAAGAAGCCTGCAGCTGCCTCTAAGACAATATGAAGGGGTAGCCCCCGATCCGAGACCGGATGTAGTAGGGGGCAGACTCTCTCTCTTCTCTCAGGCTTGGGCAAGAGATGTTCACGTTTCCTGGGCTTTAGAAATTGTGTCCCAGGGATATCTTCTGGACTTCAAAGACCTCCCCCCCCCCCAGGGGGAGATTTCACTTTTCTCAATTGTCTGCAAACCAGACAAAGAGAGAGGCGTTCTTACGCTGTGTAGAAGACCTACATACCATGAGAGTGATCCGCCCAGTTCCAAAAGAGGAACAAGGGCTAAGGTTTTACTCAAACCTGTTTGTGGTTCCCAAAAAAGAGGGAACTTTCAGACCAATCTTGGATCTCAAAATTCTAAACAAATTCCTAAGAGTTACCATCCTTCAAGATGGAGACTATTCGGACCATTCTACCAATGATCCAGGAGGGTCAATAATGACTACCGTGGACTTACAGGATGCGTAGCTACACATCCCTATTCACAGAGATCATCATCAATTCCTCAGATTTGCCTTTCTGGACAGGCATTTCCAGTTCGTAGCCCTTCCCTTCGGGTTGGCCACGGCTCCCAGAATTTTCACAAAAGTGCTAGGGTCCCTTTTGGCGGGGCTAAGGCCGCGGGGCATAGCAGTGGCGCCTTATCTAGACGACATCTTAATTCAGGCGTCGACTTTCCAACTAGCCAAGTCTCACACTGACATCGTGTTGGCTTTTCTGAGATCTCACGGGTGGAAGGTGAACATAAAAAAGAGTTCTCTCTTCCCTCTCACAAGAGTTTCTTTCCCAGGGACTCTGATAGACTCGGTAGAAATGAAAATATTTCTGACGGAGGTCAGAAAATCAAAACTCTTAACCACTTGCCGAGCTCTTCACTCCATTCCTTGGCCATCAGTGGCTCAGTGCATGGAGGTAATCGGACTCGCGGTAGCGGCAATGGACATATTTCCTTTTGCCCGCCTACACCTCAGACCACTGCAACTATGCATGCTCAAACAGTGGAATGGGGATTATGCAGATTTATCTTCTCTTCTCTGGTGGTTGTCTCAGGACCACCTGTCTCAGGGAATGTGTTTCCGCAGGCCAGAGTGGCTCATAGTAACGACAGATACCAGCCTACTAGGCTGGGGTGCAGTCTGGAACTCCCTGAAAGCACAGGGCTTATGGTCTCAGGAGGAAACTCTCCTCCCGATAAACATTCTAGAACTGAGAGCGATATTCAATGCGCTTCAGGCATGGCCTCAGCTTGCTGCGGCCAAATTCATCGGATTTCAGTCGGACAACATCACGACTGTAGCTTATATCAATCATCAAGGAGGAACACAGAGTTTTCTAGCGATGATGGAGGTAACCAAAATAATCCGATGGGCGGAGGATCACTCTTGCCATCTCTCAGCAATCCATATCCCAGGAGTAGAGAACTGCGAGGCGGATTTCCTTAGTCGTCAGACTTTTCATCTGGGGGAGTGGGAGCTCTATCCGGAGGTATTTGCCCAGCTGATTCAGCTACGGGGCACACCAGAATTGGATCTGATGGCGTCCCGACAGAATGCCAAACTTCCTCGTTACGGGTCCAGGTCCCGGGATCCCCAGGCGGTACTGATAGATGCTCTAGCAGTGCCCTGGTCTTTCAATCTGGCCTATGTATTTCCACCGTTTCCTCTCCTACCACGTCTGGTTGCCAGAATCAAGCAGGAGAGGGCTTCGGTGATTCTGATAGCACCTGTGTGGCCACGCAGGACTTGGTATGCAGACCTAGTGGACATGTCATCAGTTCCACCGTGGTCTCTGCCAATGAGGCACGACCTTCTAATCCAAGGTCCATTCATGCATCCAAATCTAATTTCTCTGCGTCTGACTGCTTGGAGATTGAACGCCTGATTCTATCAAAGCATGGTTTCTCTGAGTCGGTCATTGATACCCTGATTCAAGCTAGAAAGCCTGTCACCAGGAAGATTTATCATAAGATTTGGCGCAAATATTTCTCTTGTAAGGTGTTTCGAGTCCACGGATCATCCATTACTTGTGGGATATTCTCCTTCCCAACAGGAAGCTGCAAGAGGATCACCCACAGCAGAGCTGTCTATATTGTTCCTCCCCTAACTGCCACCTCCCAGTCAGTCTCTTGCAGCTCTCGACAAGATAGGAAGTAGCTAGAGAGATGTGGTGCATTTATGTAGTTTATCTTCAATCAAAAGTTTATTTTCAAATGGTACCGGAGTTGTACTATTTTAGCCTCAGGCAGAAAGTTGAAGAAGAGTCTGCCTGTGGTCTTTGATGATCTTAGCAGGTTGTAGCTAAGATCCATTGCTGTTCTCACACATAACTGAAGAGATGAGGTAACTTCAGCTGGGGGAATAGCGTGCAGGGTCTCCTGCTATGAGGTATGTGCAGTTTTAAATTTGTCTAGAGAAATGATATGCTAGAAAATGCTGACAATACCGGATTTATTTAAGGTAAGCCTGATTAGTGATTTAATAACGACTGGTATCATGCTTGCTGTAAAGGGTAATATTTTTTTTATTTACTCACATTACTGAATAGATATAACGTTTCCTGAAGGTGTATGAACATTTATTACATATTGGTGATAAAACTTTATTCTGGGGCCCAGTTTTTTCCACATGGCTGACTAGATTTTGCCTAGGGATAGTTTTTTTTTTTTAGGCCCTCTCACTGTGAGTACAGGCTGGGAGGGGCCTATTTTTGGCCTAAATTGTGCATTAGTTTTTGCAGTTTGAGACATCCAGCTTCCCTGAAGGAGTCCCCTGAACATTTAGGACCTCTCTAAAGGGTTTTTGTGCCTTCGAAAATCGTTGTATGGGCAGGTAGGGCCACAGTAGAGCTGTGGCAGTTTTGTGTGACTGTTTAAAAACGTTTATCGTTTTTTTGATCCGGTTTTGAAACTAAGGGGTTAATCCTCCATTTGCAAGTGGGTGCAATGCTCTTTTAGCCTATTATACACACTGTAAAAATTTCGTAAGATTTACTGCTTTTTTCACTGTTTTGCAGTTTCTCTGATTGTTTTTTTCTCTTAAAGGCACAGTACCGTTTTTATTTTCTGCTTGTTCAGTTATTAAAGTGTTTTCCAAGCTTGCTGGTCTCATTACTAGTCTGTTTAAACATGACATAGAGGAAACTCATTGTTCATTATGTTTAGAAGCCATTGTGGAACCCCCTCTTAGAATGTGTACCAAATGCACTGATTTTACTATAGATTACAAAGACCATATTCTGGCTTTAAAAAATTTATCACCAGAAGAAATTGACAAGGAGGAAGTTATGCTGTCTAACTCTCTCCACGTGTCAGATCCTATAAATCCCGCTCAGGGGAAGTCTAGTACATCTAGCGCGCCCATTGCGTATACCTTGCAAGACATGGCGGCACCTCCGCGTATTGCTCAGGGAGGTTTTAGCAACTCTGGACGACTGTGACACTATTGTAGTCCCAGAGAAATTATGTAGATTGGATTAATACTATGCAGTACCTACTTACACTGATGTTTTTCCAATCCCTAAAAGGTTTTCTGAAATTATTACTAAGGAATGGGATAGACCAGGTGTACCGTTCTCTCCCCCTCCTGTTTTTAAAAAGATGTTTCCTATAGACGCCGCTACACGGGACTTATGGCAGACGGTCCCTAAAGTGGAGGGAGCAGTTTCTACTCTAGCTAAGCGTACCACTATACCTGTCAAGGACAGTTGTGCTTTTCTAGATCCAATGGATAAAAAATTAGAGGGTTACCTTAAGTCACTGCTGCTGCGGCTTTCTGTCTGGTTTGAGTCCCTAGAGGAGGCTCTACAGGTTGAAACCCCGTTGGAAGATATTATTGACAAGCTTAGGGCCCTTAAAGGGACACTGAACCCAAAATTTTTCTTTCGTGATTCAGATAGATCATGCAATTTTAAGCAACTTTCTAATTTACTCCTATTATCAATGTTTCTTCGTTCTCTTGCTATCTTTATATAAAAAAGAAGGCATCTAAGCTTTTTTCTTGATTCAGAACTCTGGACAGCAGTTTTTGATTGGTGGATGAATTTATCCACCAATGAGCAAGGACAACCTAGGTTGTTCACCAAAAATGGGCCGGCATCTAAACTTACATTCTTGCATTTCAAATAAAGATACCAAGAGAATAAGGAACATTTGATAATAGGAGTAAATTAGAAAGTTGCTTAAAATTTCATGCTCAATCTGAATCACAAAAGAAAAAAATTGGGTACAGTGTCCCTTTAAGCTAGCCAATTCATTTGTTTCTGATGCTGTTGTTCATTTAACCAAACTAACGGCTAAAAATTCAGGTTTTGGTATTCAGGCGCGCAGGGCGCTATGGCTTAAATCCTGGTCAGCAGACGTGACTTCAAAGTCTAAACTTCTCAACATTCCCTTCAAAGGACAGACCCTATTCGGGCCTGGACTGAAGGAGATCTTTTCTGACATCACTGGAGGAAAAGGTCACGCCCTTCCTCAAGACAGGTCCAACAAATTAAGGACCAAACAGTCTAGTTTTCGGCCCTTTAGAAACTTCGAGTGGCGCAGCTTCAACTTCCTCCAACACAAAACAAGAGGGAACTTTTTGCCCAGTCTAAGCCGGTCTGGAGACCTAACCAGGCTTGGAACAAGGGGAAACAGGCCAAAAAGCCTGCTGCTGCCTCTAAGACAGCATGAAGGAGCAGCCCCCGATCCGGAAACGGATCTAGTAGGGGGCAGACTCTCTCTTCGCCCAGGCTTGGGCAAGAGATGTCCAGGATCCCTGGGCATTGGAAATTGTGTCCAAGGGTTATCTTCTGGAATTCAAAACCTCTCCCCCAAAAGGGATATTTCATCTCTCACTTTTATCTGCAAACCAGATAAAAAGAGAGGTATTCTTACATTGTGTTAAAGACCTTCTAATTATGGGAGTGATCCACCCAGTTCCGCAGGAGGAACAGGGGCAGGGCTTCTATTCAAATCTGTTTGTAGTTCCCAAGAAAGAGGGAACATTCAGACCAATCTTAGATCTCAAAATCTTAAACAAATTTCTCAGAGTTCCATCCTTCAAGATGGAGACTATTCGAACCATCCTTCCTATGATCCAGGAGGGTCACTATATGACTACCGTAGACCTAAAGGATGCTTATCTTCACATCCCGATACACAAAGATCATCGTTTTTCTCAGGTTTGCCTTTCTAGACAGGCACTACCAGTTTGTGGCTCTTCCCTTCAGGTTGGCCACGGCACCAAGAATCTTTACAAAGGTTCTAGGGTCCCTTCTAGTGGTCCTAAGGCCGCGGGGTATAGCAGTAGCACCTTACTTAGACGACATTCTGATACAGGCGTCGACTTTTCAAGTTGCCAGGTCCCACACGGACATTGTTCTGGCATTTCTGAGGTCCCATGGGTGGAAGGTGAACGAAGAAAAGAGCTCTCTATCACCTCTAACAAAAGTTTCATTCCTAGGGACTCTGATAGATTCGGTAGAAATGAAGATTTACCTAACGAAGGCCAGATTGTCAAAACTTCTAGACTCTTGCCGTGTTCTTTATTCCACTTCTCGTCCTTCAGTGGCTCAGTGTATGGAAGTAATCTGTTTAATGGTAGCGGCAATGGACATAGTACCGTTTGCCCGCCTACATCTCAGACCGCTGCAACTTTGCATGCTCAATCAGTGGAATGGGGATTACACAGATTTGTCCCCTCTACTAAATCTGGATCAAGAAACCAGGGATTCTCTTCTCTGGTGGCTATCTCAGGTCCATCTGTCCAAAGGGATGAGCTTCCGCAGGCCAGACTGGACTATAGTAACGACAGATGCCAGCCTTCTGGGCTGGGGTGCATTCTGGAACTCCCTGAAGGCTCAGGGCTCGTGGACTCAGGAGGAGACACTCCTTCCGATAAACATTCTGGAACTAAGAGCGATATTTAATGCTCTTCAGGCTTTGCCTCAGCTTGCTGCGGTCAGGTTCATCAGATTTCAGTCGGACAATATATCAACTGTAGCCTACATCAACCACCAAGGGGGAACAAGGAGTTCCCTTGCAATGTTGGAGGTTTCAAATATAATTCTATGGGCAGAGGTTCACTCTTGCCATCTGTCAGCTATCCATATCCCAGGAGTAGAGAACTGGGAGGCGGATTTTCTAAGTCGGCAGACTTTTCATCCGGGGGAGTGGGAACTCATTCCGGAAGTGTTTGCACAGTTGATTCAACGTTGGGGCAAAACAGAATTGGATCTCATGGCGTCTCGTCAGAACGCCAAGCTTACACCGTTTCCTCTGCTCCCTCATCTGATTGCCAAGATCAAGCAGGAGAGAGCTTCAGTGATTTTGATAGCACCTGCGTGGCCACGCAGGACTTGGTATGCAGATCTGGTGGACATGTCATCCCTTCCACCATGGACTCAACCGCTGAGACAGGACCTTCTACTTCAGGGTCCTTTCAACCACCCAAATCTAATTTCTCTGCGTCTGACTGCTTGGAGAGAAGCGTGGTTTTTCCGAGTCGGTGGTTAGTCGGTGGTTTTTCCGAGTCTGTCATTGATACCTTAATTCAGGCTCGAAAGCCTGTCACCAGGAAAATCTATCATAAGATATGGTGTAAATATCTTCATTGGTGTGAATCCAAGGGTTACTCATGGCGTAAAGTCAGGATTCCCAGGATATTATCTTTTCTCCAAGAGGGATTGAAGAAGGGATTGTCAGCTAGTTCCTTAAAGGGACAGATTTATGCTCTGTCTATTCTTTTGCACAAGCGTCTGTCGGATGTTCCAGACGTTCAGGCGTTTTGTCAGGCTTCAGTTAGAATCAAGCCTGTGTTTAAACCGGTTGCTCCGCCATGGAGTTTAAATTTAGTTCTTAAGGTTCTTCAAGGAGTTCCGTTTGAACCTCTGCATTCCATAGATATCAAGCTTTTATCTTGGAAAGTTCTGTTTTTGGTAGCTATTTCTTCGGCTCGAAGAGTTTCAGAGTTATCTGCCTTACAGTGTGATTCCCCTTATCTGATCTTCCATGCAGATAAGGTAGTTTTGCGTACCAAACCTGGGTTTCTTCCTAAGGTGGTATCTAATAAGAATATTAATCGGGAGATTGTTGTTCCGTCACTGTGTCCTAATCCTTCTTCAAAGAAGGAACGTCTATTACATAATCTTGACGTGGTTCGTGCTTTAAAGTTTTATTTACAAGCTACTAAGGATTTTCATCAAACATCGGCATTGTTTGTTGTTTACTCTGGACAGAGAAGAGGCCAAAAGGCTTCAGCAACTTCTCTTTCCTTTTGGTTAAGAAGTATAATCCGCTTATCTTATTAGACTGCTGGCCAGCAGCCTCCTGTAAGAATTACAGCTCATTCCACTAGAGCAGTGGCTTCCACATGGGCTTTTAAAAATGAGGCTTCTGTTGAACAGATTTGCAAGGCGGCGACTTGGTCTTCGCTCCATACTTTTTCTAAATTCTACAAATTTGATACTTTTGCTTCTTCGGAGGCTATTTTTGGGAGAAAGGTCTCACAGGCAGTGGTGCCTTCCGTTTAAGCACCTGCCTTGTCCCTCCCTTCATCCGTGTCCTAAAGCTTTGGTATTGGTATCCCACAAGTAATGGATGATCCGTGGACTGGATACACCTTACAAGAGAAAACGAAATTTATGCTTACCTGATAAATTTATTTCTCTTGTGGTGTATCCAGTTCATGGCCCGTCCTGTCTTTTTAAGGCAAGAGTTTTTTAAATTTTTAAACTAGTCACCACTGCACCCTATAGTTTCTCCTTTCTCTTGCTTGTCTTCGGTCGAATGACTGGAGGTGGCAGTTAGGGGAGGAGCTATATAGACAGCTCTGCTGTGGGTGATCCTCTTGCAGCTTCCTGTTGGGAAGGAGAATATCCCACAAGTAATGGATGATCCGTGGACTAGATACACCACAAGAGAAATAAATTTATCAGGTAAGCATAAATTTCGTTTTTTATTGGTGTGAATCCAAGGGTTACTCATGGAGTAAGATTAGGATTCCTAGAATATTGTCTTTTCTCCAAGAAGGATTGGAGAAGGGATTATCAGCTAGTTCGTTAAAAGGACAAATATCTGCTTGGTCTATTCTTTTACACAAATGTCTGGCAGATGTTCAAGCATTTAGTCAGGCCTTGGTCAGGATCAAGCCTGTATTCAAACCTGTTGCTCCACCATGGAGCCTAAACTTAGTTCTTAAAGTTGTTCAAGGGGTTCCGTTTGAACCTATGCATTCCATAGATATTAAGCTTCTATCTTGGAAAGTTTTTTTTTTAGTAGCTATCTCTTCGGCTCGAAGAGTTTCTGAGTTATCTGCTTTACAGTGTGAATCACCTTACCTTGTTTTCCATGCAGATAAGGTGGTTTTGCGTACCAAACCTGGGTTTCTTCCTAAGGTTGTTTCTAATAGGAATATCAATCAGGAGATTGTTGTTCCTTCACTGTGTCCTAATCCTTCCTCAAAGAAGGAACGTCTGTTGCACAATCTTGATGTGGTTCGTGCTTTAAAGTTCTACTTACAAGCAACTAAAGATTTCCGTCAAACCTCTTCATTGTTTGTTGTTTATTCTGGTAAACGGAGAGGTTAAAAGGCTACGGCTACCTCTTTCCTTTTGTCTGAAAAGCATCATCCGTTTGGCTTATGAGACTGCTGGACAGCAGCCTCCTGAAAGAATTACTGCTCATTCTACTAGAGCAGTGGCTTCCACATGGGCTTTTTAAAATGAAGCTTCTGTTGAACAGATTTGTAAGGCGGCAACTTGGTCTTCGCTTCATACTTTTTCCAAATTTTACAAATTCTATACTTTTGCTTCTTCGGAGGCTATTTTTGGGAGAAAGGTACTACATGCAGTGGTGCCTTCCGTTTAAGGTCCCTGTCTTGTCCCTCCCTTCATCCGTGTCCTAAAGCTTTGGTATTGGTATCCCACAAGTATGGATGAATCCGTGGACTCGATACATCTTACAAGAGAAAACCTAATTTATGCTTACCTGATAAATTTATTTCTCTTGTGATGTATCGAGTCCACGGCCCGTCATGTTTATTAAGACGGGCAGTATATTTTTATTTAAAAAACTTCAGTCACCACTGCACCCTATAGTTTCTCCTTTTTCTTCCTAGCCTTCGGTCGAATGACTGGGGGGTGGAGCTAAGTGAGGAGCTATATAGACAGCTCTGCTGTTGGTGCTCTCTTTGCCACTTCCTGTAGGCAAGGAGAATATCCCACAAGTATGGATAAATCCGTGGACTCGATACATCACAAGAGAAATAAATTTATCAGGTAAGCATAAATTATGTTTTTTAAAAATAGTTTGGAATGTAATAGGTATCAGAAGAGCAGAATGGTACCTCAGCAAAGTTAAGCTGAAGTGTAGATAGGTTCTGCAGTAATTGCGTACTAATTTAGCTTTTTTCTGCACACAAAAATTAAAAAGTTAAATTTTAAAATTTAAAGAGACATTAAAGTTTTTTTATGTGTTAATTTTTATTAAAAAATGAAACTGTTTATTTGTTTAACTCACCCTTTGTGAGTCGGAATGGAGCAAGAGGCCCTGCTAGATGTCTCATTTATGCTTTGATGCCAATGTGGTACCACCAATCCCTTTCTGTTCCTCATCTATTGAGAGAACTTTGTTATAAAAAGTATTTTCTTTTACAAGATACGATGAGTCCACGGATTTCATCCTTAATTATGGGATATCGCCTCCTGGTCAGCAGGAGGAGGCAAAGAGCACCACAGCAGAGCTGTATATATAGCTTCTCCCTTCCCTCCCACTCCAGTCATTCTCTTTGCCTGTGTTAGTGATAGGAAGAGGTAAAGTGAGGTGTTTAGTTTAGATAATTCAATCAAGAGTTTATTATTTTTAAATGGTACCAGTGTGTGCTATTTTTCTCAGGGCTAGAGCTTACAGGCTTTTCAGCAATGGGGACTGGGGAGATTTTCATTCTTTCTGCGACTCCCATACTATTTGCTGCCCTGCTGATGGTTTTAGCAGATATTATCTAAGACCCTGTTTGTTCCTACAGATCTGCTGGAGGTGATGAAAAGAACATCTTCATTGTGTGGGACAGGTTCATGCTGCGCTCAGCATTAAGATATGTACAGTTGTTTTGTTTCTGGGGAGACTGAGTAACTCAGAACAGACTGGCATTTATTCACTTTACCGGAAAGGGGTAATCAGTTTGCACAGGATACAAAAATTGTGTACATAATTCTACCCTTTTTATCACTTAGCTGTGCTATCAGTGGGCTATAATAATTAATTAGCCCGGTGGATACACCTAGATTGTGGGCTTGATGCTGGGAGATTGTGGGAGCTCTTACTCAAGTGTCCTAGTCTTAACTGTTGCTAAGCTAACGGCAGGACAGTGTTGTGTTTTGTTTTGAGGGGGCACATTGGTCATGGTACGCGTTCTAAAAGTTTGCGTAGGGACAGGTATTTTGTTACCGACATTTTAAATTCCCAATGCGGTCTCTACCTTTGCGGAGTTAGTTTCCGCCCATGATGGGTGGGGCTTAGTTTCGCGTGCTTAGCCGCGCAGTTAATATCCGGATCCTGATGATTACAGCAGCATGTCTAGAGGCATCAGAGTGGCCTAAGTCAGCTTGTGTCTGTAATACTCACAAGCGGTCTTAGACACGCCGTTCACGGAGTACTATTAAGGCATTCGTGGGGGCAGGTAGGCGCCGCAGCAGGGCTGTGGCGAGGTGCAAGTGCTAATTTGTCTTTAAGGCGTTATGCATATTTAGAGTGTACATTTATAAGGGAGATCTGCTGAAAGTCCTATAGTGCTTCCCTGTTATTACATTGTTTATTGCGGTGCAGTAAAAACTATACAGCTTTAATTTTTAAAGCTACAGTACACGTTTTTTTTCAACAAATTTTCTTAAAGTTCTTGCTTTTTATTTTTAATTGCAGTACCACGACCAATATTGCTATTGCTTGTCTTTGTCATGGCTGACCTTCAGGAAAGTACATGTTCTATGTGTTTAGATGCCAATGTGGAACCCCCTATTCCTTTTTGTCCCTCATGTACTGAGGGCTTTACAGTTTAGCAGTGCTCGACAAATCTGTATAAAAATTAGGAGCCAGTAAGAATATTTAGGAGCCAGACAGATTAGTTGTATATAGATATATGGAGAACGACCAAAAAAGTTAGGAGCCAGTTGTAAAATTTTAGGAGCCAGTGGCTCCTTGGCTCCTGGGTTTGTCGAGCCCTGGTTTAAAGAACAATTTTTTTTTCATGCAAGTATATCTAAGGATGTTTCTCAGACTGATGAGACTCGGGGTATGCCGCAACTTTCTCCCCAAGCATCACAGCCTTTAACGCCCGCTCAGGCGACGCTGTGTTCTTCAACTGCGTCCGCTTCATTCACTCTGCAGGATATGGCTGCAGTTATGTCATCCACTCTTTCAGAAGTTTTATCTAAATTGCCAGCTTTACAAGGCAAACGCAGTAGGACAGAGGCCCATGTGGTCCCTGCGACTTCTGATGCTTTGATGGCGATCTCCGATGTACCCTCCCAGGGTTCTGAATTGGGGGGTAGGGAGGCTCTGTCTGAGGGGGAACTGTCTGACTCAGGAAGTGCATTGCCCCTGACAGATTCGGACGTAATGTCCTTCAGGTTTAAGCTTGAACACCTACGACTTTTGCTAGAAGAGGTTTTGGTGACTCTGGACCACTGTGACTCTATTGTGGTCCCGCCAGAGAAATTGTGTAAGATGGACAGATATTTGGAGGTTCCTTCTTATTCTGACGTTTTTCCGGTTCCTAAGAGAACTTCGGACATTATTGCAAGGGAATGGGAAAGACCGGGTATCCCGTTCTCCCCTTCCCCTATTTTTAAGAAAATGTACCCTATAGCTGACACCGTTCTGGATTCTTGGCAGACTATCCCAAGGGTGGAGGGAGCTATCTCTACCCCGGCTAAGTGTACGACTAGCCCTATCGAGGACAATTGTGCTTTCAAAGACCCCATGGATAAGAAGTTGGAGGGTCTTCTCAAAAAACTCTATGTTCATCAAGGGTTCCTATTGCAACCGGCGGCCTGCATTGTAACAGTCACGACTGCGGCTGCTTTTTGGTTTGACGCCCTAGAAGAGTCTCTTAGGACTGAGACTTCTTTGGAAGAAATACAGGATAGAATTAAGGCCCTTAAGCTGGCTAATTCTTTTATTACGGATGCTTCCTTTCAGATCACCAAATTGGCGGCTAAGAGTTCGGGATTCTCCATCTTAGCACAAAGAGCCTTATTGTTAAAATCTTGGTCTGCGGATGTGTCTTCTAAATCCATGCTTTTGGCTATTCCTTTCAAGGGGAAGACCCTGTTCGGGCCTGACCTGAAAGAGATCATTTCTGATATTACGGGAGGTAAGGGTCACCTCCTCCCTCAAGATAAAACATCTAAGCAAAGGGGACAACAGAGTAATTTTTGTTCCTTTTGAAATTTCAAGGGAATACCCTCTTCCACTAAACAGGAAGGGAATTATTCACAAGCCAAGTCCACATGGAGACCCAACCAGTCTTGGAACAAGGGTAAACAACCCAAGAAGTCTGCTGCTGCTACCAAGACAGCATGAAGGGGCGGCCCCCGATCCGGGACTGGATCTAGTAGGGGGCAGACTTTCTCTTTGTCCAGGCTTGGATAAGAGACGTTCAGGATCCCTGGACACTAGAAATCGTGTCTCAAGGGTATCAGTTGGAGTTCAAAAATTCCTTCCCGAGATAAAGTTTTCTTCTTTCACGATTGTCTGTAGACCAGATAAAAAGAGAGGCGTTCTTACGCTGTGTAAGACCTCTCCATGGAAGTAATTTGCCCCGTTCCAATACAGGAACAGGGGCAGGGGTTTTACTGAAATCTCTTTGTAGTTCCCAATAAAGAGTGAACGTTCCGACCCATTTTAGATCTCAAAAGTCTAAACACGTTTCTCAGAGTTCCATCCTTCAAGATGGAGACTATTCGGACAATTCTTCCATTGATCCAGGAGGGTCAATATATGACTTCCGTGGATTTAAAGGATGCATATCTTCATATTCCTATCCACAGTGATTGTCACAAGTTCCTGAGGTTTGCCTTTCTGGACAAACATTTTCAGTTTGTGGCCCTTCCTTTTGGTCGGGCCACGGCACCCAGAATTTTCACAAAGGTTCTGGGGTCTCTGCTAGCGGTTCTCAGGCCAGTGGCGCCTTATATGGACAACATTCTGATCCAGGCGTCTTATCAGCTGACAAAGTCTCATACCAACATTGTTCTGTCCTTTCTAAGGACTCACGGGTGGAAGGTGAATCTAGAAAAGAGTTCACTAATTCCACAGACAAGGGTTCCTTTCCTGGGAACTCTAATCGACTCTCTATCCATGAAAATCTTTTTGACGGAAGTCAGAAAGTTAAAGATTCTGAATACATGCCGATCCCTTCAGTCCAATCCTCGGCCGTCAGTGGCTCAGTGCATGGAGGCAATTGGATTGATGGTGGCAGCAATGGACATCATTCAGTTTGCTCGTTTTCATCTCAGACCTCTACAACTGAGCATGCTCAGACAATGGAATGGAGATTATGCAAATTTCTCCTCAAATAGATCTGTATTAGGAGACAAGGGACTCTCTTCTTTGATGGTTGTCGTCGGATCATCTGTCCCAAGGGACGTGCTTCCAGAGACCCTCATAGGATTGGGTGCAGTCTGGAACTCTCTGAAGGCTCAGGGTATGTGGACTCGGTCGGAGTCTCTACTTCCCATCAATATTCTGGAGTTGAGAGCAATATTCAATGCACTGCAGGCTTGGCCTCAGTTGGTTTAGGCCAAATTCATCAGATTCCAGTCGGACAACATCACGACTGTGGCTTACATCAATAATCAGGGAGGAACAAGGAGTTCCTTAGCGATGACAGAAGTATCCAAGATAATTCGGTGGGCGGAAGCTCACTCTTGTTATCTGTCGGCAATCTACATCCCAGGAGTGGACAACTGGGAGGGGGATTTTTTGAGCAGACAGACGTTTCATCAGGGGGAATGGGAACTCCATCCGGAGGTCTTTGCCAACCTGATTCTCAGATGAGGCATCCTGGAGCTGGATCTTATGGCGTCTCGCCAGAATGCTAAGCTTCCGAGATACGGATCCAGGTCAAGAGACCCTCAGGCCGAACTGATGCCTTGGCAGTGCCTTGGTCGTTCAACCTAGCTTATGTGTTCCTGCCGTTTGCTCTCCTTCCCCTGGTGATTGCTTGAGTCAAACAGAAGAGGTCTTCGGTGATCCTCATCGCTCCTGCATGGCCTCGCAGGACGTGGTATGCCGATTTGGTGGACATGTCATCTCTGCCACCGTGGAAGCTTCCATTGAGGCAGGACCTTCTCATTCAGGGACCCTTCCATCATCCAAATCTAATTTCTCTGCAGCTGACTGCTTGGAGTTTGAACGCTTGATTTTATCTAAGCGAGGGTTCTCTGATCATTGATACCTTGATTCAGGCACGCAAGCCTGTTACTAGAAAAATTTACCATAAGATATGGCGTAAATATCTTTATTGGTGTGAATGCAAGGGCTACTCGTGGAGTAGGGTTAGGATTCCTAGGATTTTATCTTTTCTCCAAGAAGGATTGGAGAAAGGGTTGTCAGCAAGTTCCTTAAAGGGACAGATTTCTGCTTGGTCTATTTTGCTACACAAGCGTCTGTGTCAGGCTCTGACTAGAATCAGACCTGTGTTTAGACCAATTGCTCCTCCTTGGATTTTGAATTTAGTTCTTAATGTTCTTCAAGGGGTTCCGTTTGAACCTATGCATTCCATAGATATTAAGTTATTATCTTGGAAAGTTTTATTTTTGGTTGCTATTTCTTCTGCTCGCAGAGTTTCTGAGCTTTCGGCATTACAATTAGATTCTCCTTATCTTGTTTTCCATGCAGATAAGGTAGTGTTGCGTACCAAACCTGGTTTTCTGCCTAAGGCTGTTTCCAATAAAAATATTAATCAGGAAATTGTTGTTCCTTCCTTGTGTCCTAAACCTTCTTCTAAGAAGGAGCGTCTGTTATATATAATTTGGACGTGGTCCGTGCCTTGAAGTTTTATTTACAGGCGACTAAGGATTTTCGTCAATCGTCTTCCTTGTTTATCGTTTTTTCGTGGAGATGTAGGAGTCAGAAAGCTACGGCTACCTCTTTCTTTTTTGCTGAAGAGTATCATCCGTTTTGCATATGAGACTGCTGGTCAGCAGCCTCCTGAACGAATTACGGCTCATTCCACTAGGGCTGTAGCTTCCTCATGGGCATTTAAAAATGATGCTTCTGTTGAACAGATTTGCAAGGCTGCAACTTGGTCGTCTCTTCACACTTTTTCCAAATTTGATACTTTTGCCTCCTCCGAGGCTGTTTTTGGGAGAAAGGTTCTTCAAGCAGTGGTGTCTTCCGTTTAGGTTCCTGTCTTGTCCCTCCCTTTCATCCGTGTCCTATAGCTTTGGTATTGTATCCCATAAGGAAGGATGAAATCCGTGGACTCGCCGTATCTTGTAAAAGAAAAGTAAATTTATGCTTACCTGATAAATGTATTTCTTTTACAATAAGACGAGTCCACGGCCCACCCTGTTCTTTTTTTAAGACAGTTCTTTATTCTTCTTAAACTTCAGTCACCTCTCCACCTTGACTTTTCCTTTCTCTTCCTGACTTCGGTCGAATGACTGGAGTGGGATTTCTTTTACAATAAGACGAGTATATATATATATATATATATATATATATATATATATATATATATATATATATATATATCTGCTGTGGTGCTGACCAGGAGGCGATATCCCATAAGTGAGGATGAAATCCGTGGACTCGTCATATCGTAAAAGATAAATTTCCTTTTTTCTGAACCTACTCCTTCTAAGGCACATGCTGTCCAGGAGTCTATTGACAATGGTCAAGATATGCCACAAATTTCTCCTCAAGTGTCCCAAAAATTTTAAAGCCCACATGCAGTGCCCTGCGCTTCCTCTTACACTCCTGGAGTTACCTTGCATTTCATGCATTGTCTGTTTTTCCCAAGCAGTAGGGAAAAGTGCAAGAGGACATATATTCAATCAGTGAATAGTGTGACTGACTCAGTAGTTGCTATTCTGAATGTTTCTTCCCTGTAACCTGAAAGAGGAAGATACTTCGGTAGTATCTGAGGGGGAATTCTCAAACTCAGATGGGGTAATACCTTTATCTGATCCTGAGGTTGTTTTCTTTCAGTTTTAGCTTGAATACCTCCATTTGTTACTTGAGGTTTTAGCTACCCTGGACGACTCAGACACTACCGGCGTAGTCAATCCTAGAGAGTCCAGTAAGTTATACAAATATTGTGACGTGCCCTCCATGGTGGAAGTATTTCCTGTACCACATAGGGCTATAGAGATATTTGCTAAGGAATAGGATAAGATGGGTATCCCTTTTTCTCCTCCCCTATAGTTAAAAGGATGTTTCCTATAGCAGACTCTATCAAGGAGTCTTGGCAGACGTTACCCAGGGTGGATGGGGCAATTTCCACGCTAGCCAAGGGAGATACTATCCCCATAGAGGATAGTTGTTCCTTTAACGACCCTATGGATAAAAAGTTAGAGGGTTTACAATGACAACCTGCGGCTTGTATGGCTACTGTCGCCAGTGCTGCGGCATACTGGTTTGATGTGTTGTCGGTTTCTATTGGACAGACACCCCTCTCGAAGGGATAGGATAACTGCCCTTAAGTTAGCAAACTCCTTTATTACAGAGCTTTCCTTCAGATTATTAAGCTGTGAGCTATGATTTCAGGCTTTGCCATATTGGCCGCAGAGCATTATGGTTAAAATCTTGGTCTGCGGATGTTTCATCTACAGGATAAGAGAAATAAGCGAAAAGGATGTCAGATAATTTCGTTCCTTTCGAGATTTCTAGTGAAATCCTTCCACTCCCTCTTCCAAGTAGGAACAGTCTAAGCCTTCCTGGATACCCTATAAGTCTTGGAATAGGGGAAAACAGTCCAAGCCTGCTGTGGTATCAAAGACAGGCTGTTCTAATAGATTCTGTGGCGCTACCTTGGAATTTAAGTCTTGCATACTTAATTCCTCTGTTTGATTTTTCTCCTGGAGTCTTGGCTCGAACTAAGCAGGAGAGGGCGTTGGTGATCCTCTTTTCACCGGCGTGGCCCCGCAGGATTGGTAAGCAGTCCTGGTGGACATGCCACATCTTCCACCTGGTAGTCTTCCGTGGAGGAAAGACCTTCTACTTCAAGGACCCTTCTTTTTATCCAAATTTCATTTCTCTGAAGCTGACTACTTGAAGATGGACACTTTATTTTATTCAAGCGTGGATTCGGAATCTGTCATTGAGACCATGAATGAATTATACTGGTGTGAATCCGAGGGATACTCCTTAAAAGGAGTAGTGTTCGGATTCCTAGAATTATGTCTTTTCTCCAAAAAATAGCTGCCTTGTCTATTTTGTTACGTTATTGTTTGGCGGACATCCTAGACGTACATTCGTTTGGTCAGGCCTTGGCCAGGATCAGGCCTGTGTTCAAAACAGTTACTCCTCCTTGTAGTCTTAATTTAGTTCTTAAGGTTCTTCAGAGGGCTCCGTTTGAGCCGCTGCATTCCTTAGATATTTTCTCTGCTCGTAGAGTGTCAGAGCTCTCGTCTTTATAGTATGAGTCTCCTTACCTTATGTTCATTCGGATAAGGTGGATTTACGTTTTAATTTAGGGTTTCTCCCTAAAGTGGTTTCAGATGAGAACACTAATCAGGAGATTGTTGTTCTTTACTTGTATCCTAATCTTTCCTTTTGAGGAACGGCTTTTACACTATCTGGACAAGGTACATGCACTATGATTCTTCGTACAGGCGACTAAGAATATTGTCAGTCTCCTGTTTAACGAAAAGAGACCGAAAGCTACGGCTACTTCTTTTACTTTGTGGCTGAAGAGTATCATTTGCTTTGCTTATGAGATTGTTGGTCAGCAGTCTCCCCGAGGGAGTTACAGCTTTATCTATGAGGGTTGTTCTCTCTTCCTGGGCTTTCAATTTGAAGCCTTATGGAGCAGATTTGCAAGTCTACAACCTGTTCCTCTCTTCACACTTTTTCAGATTTTAAATTTGACTCTCTTGCCTCGGCTGAGGCCTCTTTTGGGAGAAATGTTTTTCAAGCAGTGGTGCCTTCCGTTTAGGTTTCCTGTCTTGACCCTCCCTTATCATCTGTGTACTCTAGCTTGGGTATTGATTCCCAACAGTAATTAATGATGATCCGTGGACTCATCGTGTCATTGGAAAGAAAACAAAATTTATGCTTACCTGATAAATTTATTTCTTGACACGATGAGTCTACGGCCCGTCCTGTTATTTAGACAGGCCCCCTAGTATGTTATAAACTTCAGACACCTCTGCACCTTGGTTTTTCCTTTCTCTCCTTTACTTCGGTCGAATGACTGGGGTGGGTGGGAAGGGAGGTGATATTTAACAGCTTTGCTGTGGTGCTCTTTGCCGCTTCCTGCTGGGCAGGAGTGATATTCCCAACAGTAATTAATGATGATCTGTGGACTCATCGTGTCAAGAAATAAATTTATCAGGTAAGCATAAATTTTGTTTTTGCGGATTGCTCAAGAAACGTATTTTGTCTATTTGCATGGTAAAGGTGTTATGCATGTACATTTCTCATATTAATAAACCACATCATTTGTTTAATAAACAAGATAAAAATGTTGTTCAAATCATACTTTCCATCTTAATGGGAGGAGAGTCCACTGCTTCATTCATTACTTGTGGGGAAATAAGAACCTGGCCACCAGCAGGAGGCAAAGACACCCCAGCCAAAGGCTTAAGTACCTCCCCCACTCCCCTCATCCCCCAGTCATTCTTTGCCTTTCGTCACAGGAGGGTGTCGGAAGATTCAGCGTATTCTCTTATGGAGGGTAGTACTCTTCGAAATGGGACTGGAGTTTTTAGTAATCCTGTCAGCCTCTCGGTGTGAGCATGGATAAAAGTTAGTCCGGAGATGCAGGGAGTGTCGTCTCTGCGAAACCATCCCGACTCATATTAACAGCTCCTTGGCAATCGGTGTTGACGAGTTTCGCTGTCTGCCTTTATTCACTCAAGTCCATGTCAGGAGCGATGCCACTAACCTGTCACACTTGAAGGGCTGTGTTCCTTTTCCACGGCATAGATTCTGGTAAGATCGTTTCATTTATACACACATGATAACACAAGAAGACAGGGTCACAGTGTGTCTCTCTCTTATCTTTATAGAATCAAGGGTTAATTTTCCTGGAAGGGGATTATTGAATGGGGGGATTTATGCATAATATCTTTATTGTGTTAATGCTATGTCATGTGTGAGATGAGGCTCTAGCAATGTGTGAACAGTTAGGTCAGAATTGGCGCAGCCTTTCTTTTTGGTGTGTTTTTCTCTATAGGGCAGGGGTGGTCCTGCATGACACTCCATGTGACCGGGTGTCCTGATTGGCAATTACGGGAGACGTAAGGGTTTCTCTGTGGTCCGGGTCATAGGAGGTGGTGAGTGCCCCATCCATTGGTGTATAAAGGAGCCATTTAATCTATCACAATCCGTATTAAAGGCGCAAGCTATGGAGGACTCTGATATGTTGGAGGATACTCCTTCTTTAATTAAATCCAATACCTGTGTTTATTGGGAGGTACAGGTTGATCCTCTTAAGAGGACTGGTTTATATATTTTAAAGCTTATACATCTAGGGGACACTTAAAATAAAATAGATAGATTAATTCTTTGGTGACATGATATTCACATCAAGATATGTGGGATTGTCAATAAATGTTACGATATGTACTAATGATTGTTTACCATAGCACTATTAATGAGATGACACCTGCAGGTTTGCATGCTTTAGTGATGTCAGCACTATTTAGACTAAATATGCACATACACACCTGAGGAGGTTTGTCACTATTAAGAGAATTAGGATTGGTTGCTTGTTGTATTTAAGTCAGAACTCTCATTTAGTTAGCAGAAGCCTAATATCAGTCGTTTAATTTGACATCTGTTTTTATGTTTTATATTAAATTATGACAATTGCAATTTTATATGAGTCTGAGCTTATTTTCCACTGAGGACACCTGGGATACTGGTACTCATGCTGGGCCAGTAAGTTGGGACACTGCAAGTTCCCAGTCTGCCTGACATAGCACAATTGGGTGCTGCTCCATTTTTGAGTATCATTTATTCAATTTGACCACCTTGTACCTACTATATCACACTAGGAGACGCCTTTGTTTTGTGATCTATTTGCAGAAGAAGTTTACATCCAGACGGCATATTGTGACAGAGCTGACTCACATTGGGTGTGATCCGTATTATGACCCTCTATCAGTCTGAACATCCAGTCAGGTCCATCACCACTAAAGGACTCAAATTCCTTGTATACATCTATGGACTGACACCTGGAAACAGCTAAGATATATTAGGACTTTGGTCCAGTGTTTCTTCTTGTCACTAGACAAGATTAAGTGTTTTATATATATATATATATATATATATATATATATATATATATATATATATATATATATATATATATATATATATATATAATCATTAGTATATTGTATTTATTCCCTATATTGTGGTTAGTGTTATATTTTCTGTGGATAGTACCCTATCTAATTTTCCTTTACTTGCTGTTGCGCCCCCTAGGGTTGATACACAGTTGGTGTATCAATAGAATATGAGTTACAGGTTGATCTGCCTGCTTTGATAAGATTGCAATATCTAAAAATAAGATATTTAGTAGTACTACTGAGCCGCCCACCTCCGAGGGTTCTCCGTCCCGGGAGGTGCGTTCCCAACATTCATCTCAGATTACACATCTAGCTCCCCAAGGCCCTACTAATCCTCCCGCGGGAGGGGCCTTGTGGCCGCCAGATTTCGCTGCCCAGTTGCAAGAAGCGGTTTCTGCGGCCTTCCATGCCCTACCACACCCTGCAAAGGGAGAGACATAGCCTTCCGTCCCAGGGGTCATCTACTCCGCTGGATATCTCTGAGAGATTATCTGAGGAGGAGGACGCCTCCGACTTGTCAGAGGGCGCTGTCTCTGGGACAGAATCGGCGTCTTCTAGACCTCCGACTACGGAGGAGCCAGATTTTAAGTTTAATATGGAGCATTTGCACTTTTTACTGAAAGTGCTTGCTACGTTGGAGGTTCCAGAACCAAAACTTCCGGAAGAACCTTCGATCCCTAGGCTAGATAGGGTTTACGAGGGCAGGGTGGTGCCTCAGACCTTCCCAGTCCACATGAAGATGGCTAAGTTTATTAAGAATGAGTGGGAGAAACTTGGCTCGTCCTCCCGCTACCTCTTTTAAAAAGCTGTTCCCCGTTCCGGACTCAGCTTGAACTATGGGGAGCCATTCTTAAGGTGGATGGAGCTATCTCCACGCTCGCTAAGTGTACGACTATTGCCCTTGAGGATAGTTAGTCGTTCAAGGAGCCTATGGATAAGAAGATAGAATCCATGTTGAGGAAGATGTTCCAACTCACTGGGTTTGTTTTCCAACCGGCAGCGGCAATCGCTGGAGTGGCTACCTATTGGTGTGACGCACTGTCAGCTATGGTCGAGGTGGAGACTCCCCTCGAGGAGATACAGGAAAATATTAAGGCCTTAAGGATAGCTAATTCTTTTATCTGTGATGCAAACATGCAGGTTATTCGCCTGAGTGCCAAGACATCAGGTTTCTCTGTTCTAGCCCGCAGGGCTCTATGGCTAAAGTTGTGGTCAGCTGACATGACTTCCAAGTCTAGATTACTATCCCTTCTGTTTCAGAGGAAAGTTCTTTTTGGTCCAGGCCTGGACACTCTCATATCCACGGTCACCGGAGGCAAGGTTGCTTTCCTTCCGCAGGATAAGAAGAATAAGCCTAAGGGCTCTACTTTTTGTCCCTTTCGTTCAGACAAGTCTCAACGCCAGCAGCCTGCTGCGAAGACCGAGCAGTTCTAGGGATATTGGAAGCCAGCTCAATCTTGGAACAGATCTAAGCAGAGCAAGAAGCCCACCGAGACAAAGTTGGCATGCAGAGGCGGCCCCCGATCCGTCGTTGGATCACGTAGGGTGCAGACTATCTCTGTTAGCAGAGGCTTGGGTGAGAAACGTACAGGATCCTTGGGTTCTGGAGGTTATCACCCTGGGTTACAGGATAGGGTTCAAGACTCCTCCGCCCAGGGGCTGATTCCTCCTGTCAAACCTATCCAAGACCAGAGAAGAGAGACGCCTTTCTAGAGTGCATGAAGGATCTCTCATCTCTGAGTAATCATTCCAGTACCTCTAACAGAAAGGGGTCTAGGGTACTATTTAAACCTTTTCGTGGTCCCAAAGAATGAGGGCACATTCTGCCCAATTCTGGACCTAAAGTGCCCTAAACGAGGGAAAGAGTTCTCTGGTTCCCAGCAACAGGGTGGAGTTCCTGGGTACGATAATGGATTCCATATCTATAAAGATATTCTTGACAGATCAGAGACGTTCCAAGATTGCGTCCTGCTGTCTTGCCTTTCAGACCTTTGCAACGCCACCTGTGGCAACGTTTTTGGAGGTGATTGGACTCATGGTATCCAGCATAAATGTCATTCCATTCGCCAGGTTCCATCTCAAACCTCTGCAGTTATGCATGTTGAGACAATGGAACGGCGATCACTCAGATCTTTCCCAACAGATCTCTCAGACAACCGAGTGATGGAATTCCTCTCTTGGTGGATCCGTCCGGGACAGCTGGCCCAGGAGACATCCTTCTTGAGGCGATACAGGGAGATTATGACCACGAACACTGTTTGGGGTGCCAGGAGGGCACAGGGCAGGTGGACTCGAGAGGAGTCGACTCTAGCAATAAATATTCTTGAACTTCTAGCGATATGCAATTCTCTGAGGGCTTGGCCCCACCTGGGGTTGTCTCAATTCCTCAAATTCCAGTCGGACAACATTACCTCTGTGGCTTACATAAACCATCAGGGGAGAACGAGAAGCTCCCTAGCCATGAAGGAAGTACCTCGGATTCTGGAATGGGCAGAGACTCACAATTGTTCGCTCTCAGCTATCCACATTCCGGGTGTGGACAACTGGGAAGCAAACTTTCTCAGCAGACAATCGTTTTATCCGGGGGAATGGTCTCTCCATCCCGAGGTGCTTGCGGAGATCTGCAACAGATGGGGGGGCACCGGCGATAGACCTCATAGCGTCCAGACTCAACTTCAAGCTACCCAGATACAGGTCACGGTCCAGGGACCCACAGGCAGAGCTGATAGATGCCTTAGCGGTGCCTTGGGAGTTCAACCTAATTTACATTTTTCCGCCATTGCCACTTCCTCGAGTGGTGGCCTGCATCAAACAGGAGCTAGCTTCGACCATTCTGATTGCTCCGTTGTGGCCGCGGAGGACGTGGTTTGTGGATCTGGTGGGGAAGTCATTGTCTCCTCCATGGAGGTTACCCTGATGTTCAGTCTTTTGTTCAGGCTCTGTCTATGATCAGAGCTGTCTTTAGAAATTCTGCTCCTCCTTGGAGTTTAAACTTGGTTCTTAAAGTTTTGCAGAAGGCTCCGTTTGAGCCTATGCATGCGCTTGACATTAAGATTCTTTCCTGGAAGGTTCTATTTCTTCTGACTACTGCATCGACTTGCAGAGTCTCTGAGTTAGTGGCCTTGCAATCTGAGCCCCCTTACCTGTTTTTTTACGCTAAGACAGTGCTTTGCACTGGATTGGGATTTCTTCCCAAGGTGGTGTCAGATTGTAACCTCAATCAGGAGATAGTAGTTCCTTCCTTGTGTACTAACCCTTCTTCGTCTAAGGAAAGGTTACTGCATAACTTGGATGTGGTTTGAGCCCTGAAGTTTTATCTTCAGGCCGCAAAGGATTTCAGACAGACTTCATCCTTAATTGTGTTGTATTCAGGGAAGCGTAGGGGGCAGAGGGCCTCTTCCACCTCTCTCTGTCTTTTTGGTTGAGGAGCATTATCCGTTTGGCCTTTGAGACAGCGGGACATAAGCCTCCTCAGAGGATTACGGCTCACTCAACTAGAACTGTGGCCTCTTCTTGGGCCTTTAAGAATGAGGCCTCTAGAACAGATTTGTAAGGCGGGTACTTGATGGTCCTTACATACTTTTACAAATTCAATGTTTTTGCTTTGGCGGAAGCTGTTTTTGGGAGAGAGGTTCTGCAGGCTGTGGTGCCCTCAGTATAGGGTCCGCCTCCTTTTACCCTCCCGTTTTTGTTCATTTTGTGTCCTCTAGAGCAGTGTTTTTCAACCAGTGTGCCGTGGCACACTAGTGTGCCGTGAGAGATCCTCAGGTGTGCCACGGCAGACTTACAACAGTGTGACATTTTTTAAACTTTGCTTGTTTTTTACTCCCAGTGCAGGGGTAGTTTGTAGGAGGCATGGCATAACAGCACAATACATACAGTATGTGTGTGTTTATGTGTAGCCTAATACAGCATATATATATACACATACAATGTGTGATTTTTTTAAAATTTTGGGATGTGGTGTGCCACAGGATTTTTTAATGTAAAAAAGTGTGCCATGGCAAACAAAAGGTTAAAAATCACTGCTCTAGAGCTTGGGTATTTTTTCCCACAAGTAATGAATGAAGCAGTGGACTCTCCTCCCATTAAGATGGAAAACCATTATGCTTACCTGATAATTTAATTTCCATCTGTGGGAGGAAAGTCCACTGCTTCCGCCCCCTTTTGCTCCGGTGGGCGGACCTAAATTTTATAATATCTTCTGGCACCATTTATAGCCTGATATTTCTCCTACTGTTCCTTGTTCCCTTGGCAGAATAACTGGGGGATGAGGGGAGTGGGGGAGGTATTTAAGCCTTTTGCTGGGGTGTCTTTGCCTCCTCCTGGTGGCCAGGTTCTTAATTCCCACAAGTAATGAATGAAGCAGTGGACTCTCCTCCCACAGATGGAAATGAAATTATCAGGCAAGCATAATTTCTGTTTTTATGACATTTTGTCACATTTTTAAACAGTCATTAGAAATATCCATTTTAATTGCAGTAATATTTTTATGTAGTTAAAAATGGTTATGATAAAATTACTTAAGTTAATGTAATTAACACCTACATCACTGATTTGGGAAACCTGTATTCATGCATATTACCAGTCATAATCAACATTGGAATGATTAGATGCTGTTTTACTTTTTGATTTGACCTTATGCTTCGATACAATTTTGGGAAAATCTTTGTAAACAGATTTTCCCATTGTATTCAAAAGGCAGCTATTTTCATTGTAATGGGTTGGTATATAAAGTCAAAAGTTCTGATGAGTAGCAGTAAGAGCTAATGTTAGTAGTTTGTGGAAGAGAATATGCTCTAGTAGATTATTACTGATTTTAATCTCCTTTTGCTCCACCCTGTCAGTCCACATTTGTGAGACAGAAAAATGTGGCACCTGTATTGGCAAAACAATTAGCTGTCCAGCTGATAGAGCACACTTTGTGAATACATTTTCTTCAAGCTGGGCCTTTCTAAAAGTAAATGCAGATTCAGTTGCCAGACTAGGTAAACTTTTAAACATAGTTTTCGGGTGTCCTCTTTCTTTCATGTATTGCTGTGTGTGTGCTTTTTCTTTCCTGAAATTAATACAGTTTGTTTTATTATTAACCTTTAGGTCCAGACACGCAGTGCTGATGAACCTATGACCACATTTGTTTTTTGTAATATTTGTGGAAACCGTTGGAAGGTAAGAATTTGTACCTTTTGAACATAAGTTGTCAAGACATATTTTAAAAAAACAATATGATTTGTCCTGTGATAGACTACTATCTCTGCTGCATGATATTGTGCAAGAGCAATGTAGTTTCTGCTGTTTAAAATAAAAGTAAAAGAGAAAATGTGTACAAAAGAGCAGCAATATGCTCATCTATTGCATGGGACAATTTTCATACAAGTGTTTAAATTTTATATTGAAATGCATACTTCTCCCAACTGATAAAATAAAAAATAGGGAAGTGTCTTCCTATATTGCTGATTATTTTAATGTAGTTGGATCTATGTATTTTATTTTAAAGTTTGGTATAATTGAAACTTTTTTTCTCCTTTTTCTTTCAGTTCTGCTAAATGAAGGATTTATAGTGATATCTGAAATGGAGTGGAAGCAACAACTTTGTAATTAGGCTTCAAAAGTAGCTGTCTGCTAAGAAGAGGATTTACAGCTTGGTTTTTATTTCACAACCCCTTTTTTCCCCCTTCACAGAAAGAGGTTGCCACATTTTTATGGTGCCCATTCAGATTTTGCTTTTTGTTTTTATAATACAATTAACATTAAACTTTTATCAGTATAGGTGTGGCACAGTTTCCTTTTTGTGAAAAGACCAGATTCAGTTTAGCTCTTTTTTTGATCATGGAAAAAAAAGCTAAAGGCTGCACTATGAGCTTGTCTTTTATTCTCTTTGCATTTGAAAGGCTTACAGTAAAGACTGAGTTCAGGCACCGTTTTGTAATAAATGTAAAGTTGAAAGTCAAAGCGAACTGTAAAATTTCACTATTTTCTACCAATTTGTTTAATGCTTTACCGTCTGTATTTGATAGATTCAAACTCGTATGCTTTGTAAATATTATTCTGCAAATTTAATTCTGAGAAACAAATTACATGGATAAAAAAAAACGCCATTAAATTTCAATCAAATTTTTATACTCCTGTTACCTTTTTATATAGTAAGTTATTGTGCATTGTCCAGTATTTAGTGGGTTACATAGCTTGTCTGTTATTAATTGGAAAGGGAAATTATTAAAGTTGGAGACCATTCCATTATCCTCCCAAAACCAAAGTATATATAGGAATTTTAATGGTTTTATAAAATGCAAGATTATGAGGTGTTCTCTAATTTCCTTTTGTAATTTTCACACACCATGTATGCTTTGCCCTATTGTGACCATCAAACTGAATTTTACATTTTTGTCAGAATCTGATTAAAACTGATTAATCACAGAAAATATCAATTCGCATAATTTTAATATTTTAATAGGATAAAAAAAGGATAAATATCTTGTTTTGTTTCCATGCAAGCAGTGTATACCATACATGAAAACGTTCAATGTCCTGTGCTTTACCAATTCTAACCCAAAGATATAGATATATATGAGCAAAACTACACAATTCATAAGTGGTTTCAATTCTATTAGAGAGGAGTGGTAACATAGCACTTTGGCCAACTTTGTAGGTTATACTGTATGATGGTTGTGTGAGATTTATGAAATGAAAAGTTAAATGGAGCAATGTTGGGGATGTATTGATCATAGCATGATCCAATAAAATATGCATTTCCCTTGTAAGATGTATTGAGTCCACGGATTCATCCTTACTTGTGGGATATTCTCCTTCCCAACAGGAAGTGGCAAAGAGAGCACCCACAGCAGAGCTGTCTATATAGCTCCACCCCCAGTCATTCTCTTTGCCTACTCTAAGAAACTAGGAAGGGCAGAGCGAGTGTGGTGACAAAAATGTTAGTTTTTTATTTCTCAAGCAAAAGTTTATTTTAAATGGTACCGGTGTGTACTATTTACTCTCTGGCAGAAAAGGGATGAAGATTTCTACAAGGAGGATTATGATCTTAGCACTTTGTAACTAAGATCCACTGCTGTTCTCACAAGGGCTGAAGAGTACAGGAAACTTCAGTTGAGGGAACGGTTTGCATGCTAAGCTGCATTTGAAATATGTTCAGTCTATTTTTTCTAGACCGTCTGTGTTAATTCTAGAAAAGGCTGGCAATATCCCCATGAGGGAAGGGTAAGCTGTACTCAAACACTTTGATAGGAATTTCAGCTTGCTTGAAGGGCTCATAAGTTACTGGTGACACTGTTAGGAAAAAACGTTTTTTGTTTGTTCAGTAAATGATGCAATTATAACGTTTTTTTTTTTTTAAGGGACTAAAGGGGTCATTGTGGCTTGTTTTAGGTTTTTTTTAACCCACATGGTTAATTAAGAGACACTCAGGTGTTTTTCTAATAGGCCTCAAAACATCGAGTGAGGTGGGAGGGGCCTATTTTCGCGCCTCAGTTGCGCAGTTTCTTTTCCTTAGAGACAACCAACTGCTTCTCCAGTAGTTCCTGCTTTGTTTGAGGGCTGTAAAGGAGGTTTTTTCCCCACAAATCGTTCTGAAGGGCAGGTAGGCGCCACAGCAGAGCTGTGGCAAGGTGCTGAAAGTCTTTTTTTACCGGTTTTGACGTTTTTTCAATCCGGTTTTGCCATTAAGGGATTAATTGTTTATTTGCATAGCTGTGCAAAGTTACTAAGGCTGTAAGATACTACTGTAAAAATTTTGTTAAGTTTACTGCTTTTTTACACTGTTTTGCAGAACTTGTGCAGCTTTTTTTCTCAAAGGCACAGTACCGTTTTATTTCTAAGTGTTATTTACTTTGATTACAGTGTTTTCCAAGCTTGCTTGTTACATTACTAGCCTGTTTAACATGTCTGACACCAAGGAAAATCCTTGTTCAATATGTTTGGAAGCCATTGTGGAACCCCCTCTTAGAATGTGTCCCAATTGTACTGATATGTCTATAAATTATAAAGAACATATATTAGCACTTAAAAATAGAGCAATAGATGATTCTCAGTCAGAAGTAAATGAGGGTTTAGCATCTAGCTCTCCCCAAGTGTCACAACCAGTAACTCCCGCACAAGTGACGCCAAGTACCTCTAGTGCGTCAAATTTATTTACTTTACAAGACATGGCCACAGTTATGAATACAACCCTCAGAGGTTTTATCCAAACTGCCTGGTTTACAAGGAAAGCGGGACAGCTCTGGGTTAAGGAAAAATGCTGAGCCGTCTCATGCTTTAGTAGCCGTATCTGATATGCCCTCACAAAGCTCTGAAGGGGTGAGGGATTTGTTATCTGAGGGAGAAA
The DNA here is from genome assembly GCF_027579735.1 of Bombina bombina. Classification (NCBI taxonomy): domain Eukaryota; kingdom Metazoa; phylum Chordata; class Amphibia; order Anura; family Bombinatoridae; genus Bombina; species Bombina bombina. The sequence continues at coordinate 892,607,911 of NC_069503.1, read as the reverse complement.
TTTCTGATTCAGGAAAGACGCTTCCTCAGACAGATTCTGATATGACGGCCTTTAAATTTAAGCTTGAACACCTCCGCTTATTGCTTAGGGAGGTATTAGCAACTCTAGATGATTGTGACCCTATAGTGGTCCCAGAGAAATTGTGTAAAATGGATAAATACTTAGAGGTTCCCATTTACACTGAGGTTTTTCCAGTCCCTAAGAGGATTGTGAATATTGTTACTAAGGAGTGGGATAGACCAGGTATTCCGTTTACTCCCCCTCCTGTTTTTAAGAAAATGTTTCCCATATCTGACACCATGCGGGACTCATGGCAGACAGTTCCTAAGGTGGAGGGAGCTATTTCTACTCTGTCTAAGCGTACAACTATACCTATCGAAGACAGTTGTGCTTTCAAAGATCCTATGGATAAAAAATTAGAGGGTCTCTTGAAGAAAAGTTTTGTTCATCAAGGTTTTTCTCTCCAACCTATTGCGTGCATTGTTCCTGTAGCGACTGCAGCTGCTTTCTGGTTTGAGGCTCTAGAGGAGGCTCTTCAAATGGAGACTCCATTAGAGGAGATTATGGACAGAATTAAGGCCCTTAAGTTGGCTAATTCTTTTATTACAGATGCCGCATTTCAACTGGCTAAATTAGAGGCAAAGAATTCAGATTTTGCCATTTTAGCACGCAGGGCGTTATGGCTTAAGTCCTGGTCTGCTAATGTGTCATCTAAATCTAAGCTTTTGAACATTCCTTTCAAAGGTAACACCCTATTCGGGCCTGAACTGAAAGATATTATTTCAGACATCACTGGAGGGAAAGGTCATGCCCTCCCTCAGGATAGATCAAGTAATTCGGATAGCACCTGCGTGGCCACGCAGGATTTGGTATGCAGATCTAGTGGACATGTCCTCGGTTCCACCGTGGACTCTGCCAATGAGGCGGGACCTTCTAATTCAAGGTCCGTTCACGCATCCAAATCTAATTTCTCTGCGTCTGACTGCTTGGAGATTGAACGCCTGATTCTATCAAAGCGTGGTTTCTCTGAGTCGGTCATTGATACCCTGATTCAGGCTAGAAAGCCTGTCACCAGGAAGATCTATCATAAGATTTGGCGCAAATATCTTTATTGGTGTGAATCCAAAAGTTACTCGTGGAGTAAGATTAGGATTCCTAGAATATTGTCTTTTCTCCAAGAAGGTTTGGAGAAGGGATTATCTGCTAGGTCCCTAAAAGGACAAATATCTGCTTTGTCTATTCTACTACACAAACGTCTGGCAGATGTCCCAGACGTTCAAGCATTTAGTCAGGCTTTGGTCAGAATCAAGCCTGTATTTAAACCTGTTGCTCCGTCATGGAGCCTAAACTTAGTTCTTAAAGTTCTTCAAGGGGTTCCGTTTGAACCTATGCATTCCATAGATATTAAGCTTCTATCTTGGAAAGTTTTGTTTTTAGTAGCTATCTCTTCGGCTCGAAGAGTTTCTGAGCTATATCTGCTTTACAATGTGATTCCCCTTACCTTGTTTTCCATTCAGATAAGGTGGTTTTTGCGTACCAAATCTGGGTTTCTTCCTAAGGTTGTTTCTAATAAGAATATCAATCAAGATATTGTTGTTCCTTCTTTGATGAAGGATTAGGACACAGAGAAGGAACGTCTGTTACACAATCTTGATGTGGTTCGTGTTTTAAAGTTCTACTTACAAGCAACTAAAGATTTCCGTCAAACATCTTCATTGTTTGTTGTTTATTCTGGTAAACGGAGAGGTCAAAGGGCTACGGCTACCTCTCTTTCCTTTTGGCTGAAAAGCATCATCTGTTTGGCCTATGAGACTGCTGGACAGCAGCCTCTTGAAAGAATTACTGCTCATTGTACTAGAGCTGTGGCTTCCACATGGGCTTTTAAGAATGAGGCTTCTGTTGAACAGATTTGTAAGGCGGCGACTTGGTCTTCGCTTCATACTTTTTCCAAATTTTCCAAATTCAATATTTTTGCTTCTTCGGAGGCTATTTTTGGGAGAGAGGTTCTACAAGCAGTGTTGCCTTCCGTTTAAGGTCCCTGTCTTGTCCCTCCCTTCATCCGTGTCCTAAAGCTTTGGTATTGGTATCCCACAAGTAAGGATGAATCTGTGGACTCGATACATCTTACAAGGGAGAACATAATTTATGCTTACCTGATAAATTTATTTCTCTTGTGATGTATCGAGTCCACGGCCCGCCCTGTTTTTTAAGACAGGCATATATATTTTTATTTTAAAACTTTCAGTCACCACTGCACCCTATAGTTTCTCCTTTTTCTTCCTAGCCTTCGGTCGAATGACTGGGGGCTGGAGCTAAGGGGGGAGCTATATAGACAGCTCTGCTGTGGGTGCTCTCTTTGCCACTTCTTGTTGGGAAGGAGAATATCCCACAAGTAAGGATGAATCCGTGGACTTGATACATCACAAGAGAAATAAATTTATCAGGTAAGCATAAATTATGTTTTCTAATGATTTAGTAACACATGTCTTTTTATTATCTAGTAAATTGATATCCAGAATAATCTAAATATTTCTAATACAATTTAATGCATGAAATATGCCACCACTAAATAAAAGAAAAAAAGAGGATTAAAGGGACAGTTTAGTCAAAATTAAACTTCAATTATTCAGATAGGGCATTCAATCAATTTTAAACAACTTTCCAATTTACTTTTGTCAAATTTGCTTTGTTCTCTTGATATTCTTTGTTGAAAGCTAAACCTAGGTAGGCTTGTGCTAATTTCTAAGCAATTAAATGCTGCCTCTTATCTCTAGTGCATTTTGACAGTTTTTCACAGCTAGTTCATGTGTGCCATATAGCATTGTGTTCACTCCTGTCGATTTATTTGAGTCAGCACTGATTGGCTAAAATGCAAGTCTGTCAAAAGAACTGAAATAGGGGGGCAGTCTGCAGAGTCTTAGATACAAGGTAAGCACAGAGGTAAAAAGTATATTAATATAAGTTTTGGTTATGCAAAACTGGGGGACTGTGTAATAAAGGGATTATTTATCATTAAGCATTCTGGAGTAAACTACTTCTTTTTTTTTTTTTTTAATTCAAAAGTTAAAACTGTATTTCAAAGTCTTGGAGTATCTAAGTCTTATACTCATCCTAATATGGGTTCAACACCTCAAACTGAAAGCTTATTAGTCGAACACTACTAAACAACTGAAGGGACACATTTTTCTTCCTCTTTCTAATGGTAGTGAGAGTCAACAATTCTTTTGGGAATTGTATCACCTGGCCACCAGGAATTGACATAGACATCCTATACCAAAGTTTCAAATTTCCCTCCTCCTTCCCATTCCCTCCCAGTATTTCTTTGCCTATTGTCAGGAGAGGGCAGAGTTAGAGATGCTGCTATTCAACATGAAGATTTGTATTTCCTTTAGTGGATAGTTCCTAGAATAGGAGTTACATGTTCCCTCCTTGTACATTATTCATCTCCTTGTTGGGGTTGAGTACAAGCTGCCATAGGTGTCGCTAGGTAGTACCTTAGCTGGCTCCTGTTTTGCCTGCATATACACCTCTCATCTGTGGTGGTAAGTACCGATCCCTTGGGTCCACTTCATTCCCTTCTATGCATGCACTTCATAAGTGCTATTGGCTTTTTGTATCCTGAACATAGCAAGCTTATTTCCCCTTTGTCTGTTCTGTTGACCATGTCTATAGGAGAGACACTTCATTCCCTGCAGACAGAGATTTATCAGGTTATCTTCCCTGCTACGAAGTCAGTGGGACACATCTATCATGGCTCCAGTGGGGTTTTGTTGGTTTGGGAATATATGGTCAGCTGGACCGTCTCCTGCTCTGTACATGCCTTCTCCCTCATCGCTTTCACTTTTACATTTTATTAGAATGCTGTAGGGGAAAAGTCTGCAGGACTCTGTACATGTCAATGGGGCCATTGTGTTACTACACTCAGAGCTTATTAACGGGGTGCTGAGGTAGTTTAGTTTGGCGCCTCTTGATTTTGCGGAGGCGGACCCGGCTTTTCGCCAATTTTAGCTGGCGTGCTCTATTAGACTTGGTCTCTTCCGGCTCAGCCACATCAGAGGTGTCGCAGAATGCACCTAGCTCGCTCCATGCTGTCTTTAGTTGGTACAGGATGGGGGAAAAATTTATACCAGAGCTTTTGGGTGCTTGATATAATTATTTTATACCTAAATATTCCTATTGTTTGTAGCACAAATGTAATTTTTGGAACCCTTTCCCTAGTTATATCACTCCTATTGATTTCACTGATAGTTAATTTGCCTTTAGAGCAATTATATCCTTTTCTCTTGAGATGGAACCTGGAACTAACCCTCTTGAACCAGGACAGCCTGTGGGTGACCCCTCTATCAACTTTTTTTTCAATGATCAAGTGTTTATTATGCAAAGTGGTTACAGTTTGTCCTCCAGCACAACTTTGCGGCTCTTGTTTATCTACAGTTCTACCAAACCACTTTCAAGAAACAGGTCCATCTTCAAAGGCGGTTTCCCCACCAGTGTTTATTACTCAGGATAGTGTAACAGAATTTGCACCTCAGTTCAGGGCCCAATTATAGTCATTAGTTTCTGAAGCTATTGCAGCTCTACCACCTGCTAGTAAGTGTAATCGCAAGATAAAGCATATCTCATCAGGTTGTTCTTCCAAGGGTAATACTGTTGTCAGCCCCAATATTATTGGTCAATCTCAGGCTTCTGATTTTGATAGGTCTTCTTCGGATTCTGAGGGAGAAATCTCTTCAGATGCTTCTTCTACAGAGTCTGACAAGGAGCATGAGGAGGTAAATTTCCAGTTTAAGATAGATCACCGAGAGGTTCCGGATACTCTCAGTGAAGGTTAAACCTACCCATAAACTAGACATTATTTCTTTCCTAAGAGATGCTGAGTCCATGTAATCATCAATTACTAGTGGAAATATCACTCCAGGCCAGCAGGAGGAAGCAAAGAGCACTACAGCAAAGCTGCTATATATGTCACTTCCCTTACCCATAATCCCCAGTCATTCTCTTTGCCTGCAATGCAAGGAGGAGGCAAAGTTTTGGTGTCTGCTTTAAAATAAAAAAAAATCTTGATTGTAGATCAGAGTAGGTTTGCTCTGATCTTTCTAAAGGGTCTAGCCTTAGCCCATATCAGTCTCTTCAGTAGGGTAATGGTGGCTTTTAAGCAATTGGAAACTTTTAGGGTACAATCCTCACTGCGTTTTTCCCGAAACATTTTGCTGCCCTATTTAGATAGCCTGAGTAATTTTACTCAGTCTTTCTGTATTTCCACAGGTCCATGTGAGGGATGGCATCCTCTCAAACCAGGTGAGCTGTCTTGCTGCCGGACAGATAAATATTAAGGTAACTGCCAGTTTTATTTTTCTAGGTAGCAGGGAAAAATTTGGCACTTATTCAGCTGAAACGCTGCAGGCGGGCGTTTTTTATTATTCCTGTCAGGGTGCAGGTTTTTATGGCAGTTTTTGCATGCATGGTTAGTGTGAGGAGTTATTTATTTTATTGATGGCTCAGTGAGGATCCGTTTTTAGTAATGGATTATGTTCTTTTTTTGGGGGGGGTTTTATGGTTTGTTTTTAAGTCTGTTTTTCAAGAAAGTTTTTTTTTTTTTTTAAATGGCTTTTCTCCTGTTAAGTGTGGTCAGTCCACGGGTCATCATTACTTCTGGGATATTAACTCCTCCCCAACAGGAAGTGCAAGAGGATCACCCAGCAGAGCTGCTATATAGCTCCTCCCCTCTACGTCGCACCCAGTCATTCTCTTGCACCCAACTAATAGATAGGATGTGTGAGAGGACTGTGGTGATTATACTTAGTTTTATACCTTCAATCAAAAGTTTGTTATTTTATAACAGCACCGGAGTGTGTTGTTCCTTCTCTGGTAGAATTTGAAGAAGAATCTACCTGAGTTTTTTGTATGATTTTAGCCGGCGTAGTTAAGATCATATTGCTGTTCTCGGCCATCTGAGGAGTGAGGTAAACTTCAGATCAGGGGACAGCGGGCAGGTTAACCTGCAAAGAGGTATGTAGCAGCATATTATTTTCTGACAATGGAATTGACTGAGAAAATTCTGCCATACCGATATAATGTAAGCTCAGCCTTAAATGCAGTAGTAGCAACTGGTATCAGGCTGTCATGTATGTATATTTACACTTCAGTATTCTGGGGAATGGCACTTCACTGGGATAATACTGTATGCATAAGACTTTAGCCTAATTTGCAGTGACTAGCAACAGGTTTTCTAATGACATTTCATTTATTTGATGTTAAACGTTTTTGCTGGCATGTTAAATCGTTTAATTATCTGAGGTACTGGGTGAAAAATTGTTTTGGGCACTGTTTTTTTCCACTTGGCAGTCGTTTTATTTAATTTAAGACAGTTTACTGATCTCCCTCACTGTTGTGTGTGAGGGGCCTATTTTGGCGCTTTTGCTACGCATCAGAAAATTCAGTCAGAGGTCTCTTGTCTTCCCTGCATGATCCGGTTCGTCTCTACAGAGCTCAGGGGTCTTCAAAAGCTAATTTGAGGGAGGTAATCACTCACAGCAGAGCTGTGAGATTGTGACTGACTGTGATAAAAAACGTTTATTTTCTGTACATTTTTTCTGCTACTCAGGGTTAGTTATCCATTGCTAATGGGGGCAATCCTTTGCTAAAATTGTGTTTTTACCGAAAAGAATTTGATGTTATAGTTTCTCAAGTTTATTATTTCTCAACTGTCATAACTTTTTTTCTGTGCTTCTTAAAGGCACAGTACGTTTTCATATTATTTGTAAATTGCTTTGAAAAGTATTTCCAAGTTGCTGGTTTAATTGCTAGTGTGTTAAACATGTCTGACTCAGAGGAATATCTCTGTGCTATATGTGCTAAAGCCAAAGTGGAGCCCAATAGAAATTTATGTACTAATTGCATTGATGCTACTTTAAATAAAAGTCAATCTGTACAAATTGAACATCATTCACCAAATAACGAGGGGAGAGTTATGCCGACTAACTCGCCTCACGTGTCAGTACCTGCATCTCCCGCTCGGGAGGTGCGTGATATTGTAGCGCCGAGTACATCAGGGCGGCCATTACAAATCACATTACAGGATATGGCTAATGTTATGACTGAAGTTTTGGCTAAATTACCAGAACTTAGAGGTAAGCGTGATCACTCTGGGGTGAGAACAGAGTGCGCTGTTGATAATAGGGCCATGTCTGATACTGCGTCACAGTATGCTGAACATGAGGACGGAGAGCTTCAATCTGCAGGTGACGGTTCTGATCCCAATAGAATGGATTCAGACATTTCTAATTTTAAGTTTAAACTCGAAAACCTCTGTGTACTGTTAGGGGAGGTATTAGCAGCTCTGAATGATTGTAACACCGTTGCAATCCCAGAGAAATTATGTAGGCTGGATAGATACTATGCGGTACCGGCGAGTACTGACGTATTTCCTATACCTAAGAGGCTTACAGAGATAATTACTAAGGAGTGGGATAGGCCCGGTGTACCCTTTTCCCCCCCTCCTGTGTTTAGAAAAATGTTTCCAATAGACGCCACCACACGGGACTTATGGCAGACGGTCCCTAAGGTGGAGGGAGCGGTTTCTACTCTGGCTAAGCGTACCACTATCCCGGTGGAGGATAGCTGTGCCTTTTCAGATCCAATGGATAAAAAATTAGAGGGTTACCTTAAGAAAATGTTTGTTCAACAAGGTTTTATATTGCAACCCCTTGCATGTATTGCGTCTGTCTCGGCCGCGGCCGCTTTTTGGTCCGAGTCCCTGGAAGAGACTCTTGACTCAATAACTATAGATGAGATTTCAAACAAGCTTAAAACACTTAAGCTAGCTAATTCATTTGTTTCAGATGCCGTAGTACATTTAACAAAACTTACGGCTAAGAATTCCGGATTCGCCATTCAGGCACGCAGAGCACTGTGGCTAAAATCCTGGTCAGCTGACGTTACTTCTAAATCTAAATTACTTAACATACCTTTCAAAGGGCAGACCTTATTCGGGCCCGGTTTGAAAGAAATTATCGCTGACATTACAGGAGGTAAAGGCCATGCCCTGCCTCAAGACAGAGCCAAACCTAAGGCTAGACAGTCTAATTTTCGTTCCTTTCGTAATTTCAAGGCAGGAGCAGCATCAACTTCCTCTGCTCCAAAACAAGAAGGAGCTGTTGCTCGCTACAGACAAGGCTGGAGACCTAACCAGTCCTGGAACAAGGGCAAGCAGGCCAGAAAACCTGCTGCTGCCCCTAAGACAGCATGAATCGAGGGCCCCCGATCCGGAAACGGATCTAGTGGGGGGCAGACTTTCTCTCTTCGCCCAGGCTTGGGCAAGAGATGTCCAGGATCCCTGGGCGTTAGAGATCATATCTCAGGGATATCTTCTGGACTTCAAATCCTCTCCCCCAAAAGGGAGATTTCATCTGTCAAGGTTGTCAACAAACCAAATAAAGAAAGAGGCGTTTCTACGCTGTGTACAAGATCTTTTACTAATGGGAGTGATCCATCCGGTTCCGCGGTCGGAACATGGACAGGGGTTTTACTCGAATCTGTTTGTGGTTCCCAAAAAAGAGGGAACCTTCAGGCCAATCTTGGATTTAAAGATCCTAAACAAATTCCTAAGAGTTCCATCGTTCAAAATGGAAACTATTCGGACAATCCTACCCATGATCCAAAAGGGTCAGTACATGACCACAGTGGATTTAAAGGATGCTTACCTTCACATACCGATTCACAAAGATCATTACCGGTATCTAAGGTTTGCCTTCCTAGACAGGCATTACCAGTTTGTAGCTCTTCCATTCAGATTGGCTACGGCTCCAAGAATCTTCACAAAGGTTCTGGGTGCTCTTCTGGCGGTACTAAGACCGTGAGGAATTTCGGTAGCTCCGTACCTAGACGACATTCTGATACAAGCTTCAAGCTTTCAAACTGCCAAGTCTCATACAGAGTTAGTACTGGCATTTCTAAGGTCGCATGGATGGAAGGTGAACGAAAAGAAGAGTTCTCTCCGTCCACTCACAAGAGTTCCCTTCTTGGGGACTCTTATAGATTCTGTAGAAATGAAGATTTACCTGACAGAAGACAGGTTAACAAAGCTTCAAAATGCATGCCGTGCCCTTCATTCCATTCAACACCCGTCAGTAGCTCAATGCATGGAGGTGATCGGCTTAATGGTAGCGGCAATGGACATAGTACCCTTTGCACGTCTACATCTCAGACCGCTGCAATTGTGCATGCTAAGTCGGTGGAATGGGGATTACTCAGATTTGTCCCCTACTCTGAATCTGGATCAAGAGACCAGAAATTCTCTTCTTTCTCGGCCACATCTGTCCAGGGGGATGCCATTCAGCAGGCCGGATTGGACAATTGTAACAACAGACGCCAGCCTACTAGGTTGGGGCGCTGTCTGGAATTCTCTGAAGGCTCAGGGATCATGGACTCGGGAGGAGAGTCTCCTGCCTATAAACATTCTGGAATTGAGAGCAGTTCTCAATGCTCTTCTGGCTTGGCCCCAGTTAACAACTCGGGGGTTCATCAGGTTTCAGTCGGACAACATCACGACTGTAGCTTACATCAACCATCAAGGAGGGACAAGAAGCTCCCTAGCGATGATGGAAGTATCAAAGATAATTCGCTGGGCAGAGTTTCACTCTTGCCACCTGTCAGCAATCCACATCCCGGGAGTGGAGAACTGGGAGGCGGATTTTCTAAGTCGTCAGACTTTTCATCCGGGGGAGTGGGAACTTCATCCGGAGGTCTTTGCCCAAACACTTCGACGTTGGGGCAAACCAGAGATAGATCTCATGGCGTCTCGACAGAACGCCAAGCTTCCTTGTTACGGGTCCAGATCCAGGGATCCGGGAGCGGTCCTGATAGATGCTTTGACAGCACCTTGGACCTTCGGGATGGCTTATGTGTTTCCACCCTTCCCGATGCTTCCTCGATTGATTGCCAGAATCAAACAGGAGAGAGCTTCGGTGATTCTAATAGCGCCTGCGTGGCCACGCAGGACCTGGTATGCAGATCTAGTGGACATGTCATCCTGTCCTCCTTGGTCTCTGCCTCTGAGACAGGACCTTCTAATTCAGGGTCCCTTCAAACATCAAAACCTAATTTCTCTGAAGCTGACTGCATGGAAATTGAACGCTTGATTTTATCAAAGCGTGGATTTTCTGAATCAGTAATTGATACCTTAATACAGGCTAGGAAGCCTGTTACCAGAAAGATTTACCATAAAATATGGCGTAAATACTTATATTGGTGCGAATCCAAAAGTTACTCATGGAGTAAGGTTAGGATTCCTAGGATATTGTCTTTTCTACAAGAAGGTTTAGAAAAGGGTTTATCCGCTAGTTCCTTAAAGGGACAGATTTCAGCTCTGTCCATTCTTTTACACAAACGTCTGTCAGAGGTTCCGGACGTTCAAGCTTTTTGTCAGGCTTTGGCTAGGATCAAGCCTGTGTTTAAAACTGTTGCTCCACCATGGAGTTTGAACTTAGTTCTTAATGTTTTACAGGGTGTTCCGTTTGAACCCCTTCATTCCATTGATATCAAGCTGTTATCTTGGAAAGTTCTGTTTTTAATGGCTATTTCCTCGGCTCGAAGAGTCTCTGAGTTATCTGCCTTACATTGTGATTCTCCTTATCTGATTTTTCATTCAGACAAGGTAGTTCTGCGTACTAAACCTGGGTTCTTACCTAAGGTGGTCACTAACAGGAATATCAATCAAGAGATTGTTGTTCCATCTTTGTGTCCTAATCCTTCTTCGAAGAAGGAACATCTTCTACACAATCTAGATGTAGTCCGTGCCCTGAAATTTTATCTACAGGCAACTAAGGATTTTCGACAAACGTCTTCCCTGTTTGTCGTTTATTCTGGTCAGAGGAGAGGTCAAAAAGCTTCGGCTACCTCTCTCTCTTTTTGGCTTCGTAGCATAATACGTTTAGCTTATGAGACTGCTGGATAGCAGCCTCCTGAAAGAATTACAGCTCATTCTACTAGAGCTGTGGCTTCCACTTGGGCCTTTAAGAATGAGGCTTCTGTTGAACAGATTTGCAAGGCTGCAACTTGGTCTTCTCTTCATACTTTTTCCAAATTTTACAAATTTGACACTTTTGCTTCTTCGGAGGCTGTTTTTGGGAGAAAGGTTCTTCAGGCAGTGGTTCCTTCCGTATAAAGAGCCTGCCTGTCCCTCCCGTCATCCGTGTACTTTAGCTTTGGTATTGGTATCCCAGAAGTAATGATGACCCGTGGACTGACCACACTTAACAGGAGAAAACAGAATTTATGCTTACCTGATAAATTCCTTTCTCCTGTAGTGTGGTCAGTCCACGGCCCGCCCTGATTTTATGGCAGGTCTAAATTTTTAAATCATACTCCAGTCACCACTGCACCCTTTGGCTTCTCCTTTCTCGTTGGTTCTCGGTCGAATGACTGGGTGTGACGTAGAGGGGAGGAGCTATATAGCAGCTCTGCTGGGTGATCCTCTTGCACTTCCTGTTGGGGAGGAGTTAATATCCCAGAAGTAATGATGACCCGTGGACTGACCACACTACAGGAGAAAGGAATTTATCAGGTAAGCATAAATTTTGTTTTCTTTTATAAGATATGACTATCCACAGATTTCATCCTTACTTATGGGATTATGCCTCCTGTTCAGCAGGAAATGGCAAAGAGCACCACAGCAGAGCTGTATATATATATATAGCTCCTCCCTTCCCTCCCCCTCCAGTCATTCTCTTTGCCTGTGTCAGTGATAGGAAGTGGTAAAGTGAGGTGTTAGTTTAGATTCTTCAATCAAGAAGTTTTTTTATTTTAAAATGGTGCCAGTGAGTACTATTTTTCTCAGGGAGAAACCATCAGTCTATAACTTCCCAAGAGAAGTGGAGACATTTTATTTTTATTTTTTTAAATATATATTTATTAGTTGTAATCGGATATCAGAAAACACGGCAAAACAAGAAAAGACTTATAACAGAAGATGAAAGTAAATGATAACCATACATAAATATTATGACTGAAGATCTTTAACTTCAGAAGTTCAGGTCAACAACATTCTTTTTGCCTTCTTATTTATGCATATCATTTGGATTAACAACCTTTAACCCTAATAATAAGAAGAAAGAAAAGAGGAAAAAAAAAAGGAAAAGGGTTCCCCCCCCCCGTCTCCCAAAAACACAGACCCTAGCTCATAAAACACGATTTAGGGGCGATATCCTTAAAGATATTTAATAACTATTAATATACTTCTCTGTACAGTGAAATCCAAGACGCTGGAAATTCGCCTAATAACACTAGTTCTGCAAACCTATCAGAGCTCAAAAAAGGATTCAATATGCATCTTTGAACTTGACAAGAGTATGTTTTAATTATAGGGAGCCATCTTACTAAAAAAATTTAATTTTTTTCCCCCTGCTAACTGCGTATGGAAGGATTCAAATATGATTTGGTTTTGTATTTCTCTAATAAAAAGTGAAAAACTGGGGGCTGTTTTTCCCTTCCACACTTTCAGTATTAAATACCTAGTCAATAAAATTATTGTATTTAATATATTTTCATGTAGGTGTTGATTATCTGAATGATTTTTAAGAAATATGATCTCTTCTAGCCCAAGAGAAATGTCAGCCCTATAGGTTTTGTTGAGCCAAAAGATAACCTTTTTCCAGAATTGATTGATCTTTGGGCAGCGTCCGAACATATGCAGACTATCTGCTTTTGGGTGCATGCAACATGGACAAAGAAATGTTTGCAATGGGAACATTCTTTTTAGTCTAGATGGGGTATAATAATAATTATTCAATAGTTTCATATGTGACTCTTTACAATTTATTGAAATCTTACATTTACCTAAGGCCAAAAAGCTTGTCTTTACTTTCTTTCATGTAATTAGCAAGAGTCCATGAGCTAGTGACGTATGGGATATACATTCCTACCAGGAGGGGCAAAGTTTCCCAAACCTTAAAATGCCTATAAATACACCCCTCACCACACCCACAATTCAGTTTTACAAACTTTGCCTCCGATGGAGGTGGTGAAGTAAGTTTGTGCTAGATTCTACGTTGATATGCGCTCCGCAGCAAGTTGGAGCCCGGTTTTCCTCTCAGCGTGCAGTGAATGTCAGAGGGATGTGAGGAGAGTATTGCCTATTTGAATGCAGTGATCTCCTTCTAAGGGGTCTATTTCATAGGTTCTCTGTTATCGGTCGTAGAGATTCATCTCTTACCTCCCTTTTCAGATCGACGATATACTCTTATATATACCATTACCTCTGCTGATTCTCGTTTCAGTACTGGTTTGGCTATCTGCTATATGTAGATGAGTGTCCTGGGGTAAGTAAGTCTTATTTTCTGTGACACTCCTAGCTATGGTTGGGCACTTTGTTTATAAAGTTCTAAATATATGTATTCAAACATTTATTTGCCTTGACTCAGAATGTTCAACTTTCCTTATTTTTCAGACAGTCAGTTTCATATTTGGGATAATGCATTTTAATTTAACATTTTTTACCTTAAAATTTGACTTTTTCCCTGTGGGCTGTTAGGCTCGCGGGGGCTGAAAATGCTTTATTTTATTGCGTCATTCTTGGCGCGGACTTTTTTGGCGCAAAAATTCTATTTCCGTTTCCGGCGTCATACGTGTCGCCGGAAGTTGCGTCATTCTTTGACGTTATTTTGCGCCAAAAATGTCGGCGTTCCGGATGTGGCGTCATTTTTGGCGCCAAAAAGCATTTAGGCGCCAAATAATGTGGGCGTCTTATTTGGCGCGAAAAAATATGGGCGTCACTTTTGTCTCCACATTATTTAAGTCTCATTTTTTATTGCTTCTGGTTGCTAGAAGCTTGTTCTTTGGCATTTTTTCCCATTCCTGAAACTGTCATTTAAGGAATTTGATCAATTTTGCTTTATATGTTGTTTTTTTCTTTTACATATTGCAAGATGTTCCACGTTGCAACTGAGTCAGAAGTTACTTCAGGAAAGTCACTGCACAGTGCTGGAGCTACCAAGCTAAGTGTATCTGCTATAAACTTTTGGTATCTGTTTCTCCAGCTGTTATTTGTATTGCATGTCATGTCAAACTTATTAATGCAGATAAAAGTTCCTTTAGTACTGTTACATTACCTGTTGCTGTTCCGTTAACATCTAATTTTCAGAGTGTTCCTGATAACATAAGAGATTTTATTTTTTAAATCCATTAAGAAGGCTATGTCTGTTATTTCTCCTTCTAGTATACATAAAAGTCTTTTAAAACTTCTCTTTTTTCAGATGAATTTTTAAATGAACATCATCATTCTGATACTGATAATGGTTCTTCTGGTTCAGAGGTTTCTGTCTCAGAGGTTGATGCTGATAAATCTTTGTATTTGTTCAAGATGGAATTTATTCGTTCTTTACTTAAAGAAGTGTTATTTGCATTAGAAATAGAGGATTCTGGTCCTCTTGATTCTAAATGTAAACGTTTAAATAAGGTTTTTAAATCTCCTGTAGTTATTCCAGAAGTGTTTTATCTCCCTGATGCTATTTCTGAAGTAATTTCCAGGGAATGGAATAATTTGGGTAATTTATTTACTCCTTCTAGACGTTTAAGCAAATTATATCCTGTGCCATCTGACAGATTAGAGTTTTTTGAGACAAAAATCCCTAAGGTTATGGGGCTATCTCTACTCCTGCTAATGTACTACTATTCCTACGGCAGATAGTACTTCATTTAAGGATCCTTTAGATAGGAAAATTGAATCCTTTCTAAGAAAAGCTTACTTATGTTCAGGTAATCTTCTTAGACCTGCTATATTTTTAGCGGATGTTGCTGCAGCTTCAACTTTTTGATTAGAAGCTTTAGAGCAACAAGTAACAGATCATAATTTTATAGCATTATTATTATTCTATAACATGCTAATAATTTTATTGGTGATACCATCTTTTGATATCATTAGAGTTGATGTCAGGTATATGTCTCTAGCTATTTTAGCTAGAGAAGCTTTATGGATTAAACTTGGAATGCTGACATGTCTTCTAAGTCATCTTTGCTTTCCCTTTCTTTCCAGGGTAAATAATCATTTTAGTTCCTTTCCTTACAAGGAACAAAAGCCTGATCCTTCATCCTCAGGAGCGGTATCAGTTTGGAAACTATTTCCAGTTTGGAATATATCCAAGCCTTATAGAAACCTATAGCCAGCTCCTAAGTACCTATGAAGGTGCGGCCCTTATTCCAGCTCAGCTGGTATGGGGCAGATTACGTTTTCTTCAAAGAAATTTGGATCAATTCCGTTCTTAATCTCTGGTTTCAGAAACATTGTTTCAGAAAGGTACAGAATTGGCTTCAAGTTAAGGCCTCCTGCTAAGAGATTCTTTTCTTTCCCGTGTCCCAGTTAACACAGCAAAGGCTCAGCATTTCTGTAATGTGTTTCAGATCTAGAGTTGGCTGGAGTATTTATGCCAGTTCCAGTTCTGGAACAGGGGCTGGGGTTTTATTTTATCTCTTCATTTGTACCAAAGAAGGTCAATTCCTTCAGACCAGTTCCGGATCTGTCATTATTGAATCGTTATGTTAGGATACCAACATTCAAGATGGTTACTGTAGGACTATCCTGCCTTTTGTTTAGCAAGGGCATTATATGTCTACAATAGATTTACAGGATGTGTATCTGCATATTCCGATTCATCCAGATCACTTTTAGTGTCTGAGATTCTCTTTTTAGACAAGCATTACCAGTTTTGTGGCTCTACCGTTTGGCCTAGCCTCAGTTCCAAGAATTTTTTTCAAAGGTTCTCGGTGCCCCTTTTTTCTGTAATCAGAGAATAGGGTTTTGGTATTTCCTTATTTGGATGATATCTTGGTACTTGCTCAGTCTTCTCATTTTCGAAGAATCTCATACGAATCGACTTGTGTTGTTTCTTCAATTTCATGGTTGGAGGATCAATTTGCCATTCAGTTCATTGATTCCTCAGACAAGGGTAACCTTTTTAGGTTTCTAGATAAATTCAGTGTCTATGACTCTGTCCTTATCAGACAAGAGAAGTTTAACATTGATATCAGCTTGTCAAAACCTTCAGTCACAATCATTCCCTTTGGTAGCCTTATGCATGGAAATGTTGGGTCTTAGGACTGCCGCATCAGATGCGATCTCCTTTGCTCGTTTTCACATGCGACCTCTTCAGCTCTGTATGCTGACCCAATGGTGCAGGGATTACTCAAAGATATCTCAAATTAATATCTTTAAACCGATTTTACAACACTCTCTGACATGGTGGACAGATCACCATCGTTTAGTTCAGGGGGCTTCTTTGTTCTTCCGACCTGGACTATAATCTTAACAGATGCAAGTCTTACAGGTTGGGGAGCTGTGTGGGGGTATCTGACGGCACAAGGGGTTTGGGAATCTCAGGAGGTGAGATTTCCGATCAATATTTTGGAACTCCGTGCAATTTTCAGAGCTCTTCAGTCTTGGCCTCTTCTCAAGAGAGAGTTGTTCATTTGTTTTCAGATAGACAATGTCACAACTGTGGCATACATCAATCAAGGAGGGACTCACAGTCCTCTGGCTATGAAAGAAGTATCTCAAATTTTGGTTTGGGCGGAATCCAGCTCCTGTCTAATCTCTGCGGTTCATATCCCAGGTATGGACAATTGGAAAGCGGATTATCTCAGTCGCCAAACGTTGCATCCGGGCGAATGGTCTCTTCACCCAGAGGTATTTCTTCAGATTGTTCAAATGTGGGAACTTCCAGAAATAGATCTGATGGCTTCTCATCTAGACAAGAAACTTCCCAGGTATCTGTCCAGATCCCGGGATCCTCAGGCGGAGGCAGTGGATGCATTATCACTTCCTTGGAAGTATCATCCTGCCTATATCTTTCCGCCTCTAGTTCTTCTTCCAAGAGTAATCTCCAAGATTCTGAAGGAATGCTCGTTTGTTCTGCTGGTAGCTCCGGCATGACCTCACAGGTTTTGGTATGCGGATCTTGTCCGGATGGCCTCTTGCCAACCGTGGACTCTTCCGTTAAGACCAGACCTTTTGTCTCAAGGTCCTTTTTTCCATCAGGATCTGAAATCCTTAAATTTAAAGGTATGGAGATTGAACGCTTGATTCTTGGTCAAAGAGGTTTCTCTGACTCTGTGATTAATACTATGTTACAGGCTCGTAAATCTGTATCCAGAGAGATATTTTATAGAGTCTGGAAGACTTATATTTCTTGGTGTCTTTCTCATCATTTTTCTTGGCATTCTTTTAGAATACCGAGAATATTACAGTTTCTTCAGGATGGTTTAGATAAGGGTTTGTCCGCAAGTTCCTTGAAAGGTCAAATCTCTGCTCTTTCTGTTCTTTTTCACAGACAGATTGCTATTCTTCCTGATATTCATTGTTTTGTACAAGCTTTGGTTCGTATAAAGCCTGTCATTAAGTCAATTTCTCCTCCTTGGAGTTTGAATTTGGTTCTGGGGGCTCTTCAAGCTCCTCCATTTGAACCTATGCATTCATTGGACATTAAATTACTTTCTTGGAAAGTTTTGTTCCTTTTGGCAATCTCTTCTGCCAGAAGAGTTTCTGAATTATCTGCTCTTTCTTGTGAGTCTCCTTTTCTGATTTTTCATCAGGATAAGGCAGTGTTGCGAACTTCTTTTGAATTTTTACCTAAAGTTGTGAATTCCAACAACATTAGTAGAGACATTGTGGTTCCTTCATTATGTCTTAATCCTAAGAATTCTAAGGAGAAATCGTTGCATTCTTTGGATGTTATTAGAGCTTTGAAATATTATGTTGAAGCTACTAAGTCTTTCCGAAAGACTTCAAGTTTATTTGTTATCTTTTCCGGTTTTAGAAAGGCCAGAAAACTTCTGCCATTTCTTTGGCATCTTGGTTGAAATCTTTAATTCATCTTGCCTATGTTGAGTCGGGTAAGACTCCGCCTCATAGGATTACAGCTCATTCTACTAGGTCAGTTTCTACTTCCTGGGCGTTTAGGAATGAAGCTTCGGTTGATCAGATTTGCAAAGCGGCAACTTGGTCCTCTTTGCATACTTTTACCAAATTCTACCATTTTGTTGTATTTTCTTCTTCTGAAGCAGTTTTTGGTAGAAAAGTACTTCAGGCAGCGTTTTCAGTTTGAATCTTCTGCTTATGTTTTTTCATTAAACTTTATTTTGGGTGTGGATTATTTTCAGCAGGATTTGGCTGTCGTTATTTTATCCCTCCCTCTCTAGTGACTCTTGTGTGGAAAGATCCACATCTTGGGTAGTCATTATCCCATACGTCACTAGCTCATGGACTCTTGCTAATTACATGAAAGAAAACATAATTTATGTAAGAACTTACCTGATAAATTCATTTCTTTCATATTAGCAAGAGTCCATGAGGCCCGCCCTTTTTTTGTGGTGGTTATGATTTTTTTGTATAAAGCACAATTATTCCAATTCCTTATTTTATATGCTTTCGCACTTTTTTCTTATCACCCCACTTCTTGGCTATTCGTTAAACTGAATTGTGGGTGTGGTGAGGGGTGTATTTATAGGCATTTTAAGGTTTGGGAAACTTTGCCCCTCCTGGTAGGAATGTATATCCCATACGTCACTAGCTCATGGACTCTTGCTAATATGAAAGAAATGAATTTATCAGGTAAGTTCTTACATAAATTATGTTTTTTGATGATTCATATCAGGAAAATAAGGTATCCAAGTATCGCATATTTATCTAAGAAAATTTGACTTTGTTTAGCCAGCATTATATTATATATTAATGAGATTGACGAGGTTCCCCCTGAAAACTTTTGGATATATGTTCTAATATTGGACCATGGACCACCTCTATCCAGAACCCAGCCTTTACTATCAACAAAATGTTGTACTTGTAGGTAGGCAAACAAACTATTTCTAGGCAGATCAAATTGCATTACAAGTGATTCAAAAGAAAGTGTCTGGCCAGAATCTAGTAAGATTTGGTAGACAAATTTCAAACCCTTCTCCCAGATTTTAAATACTGTCTGGCTATTTCCAGGGATAAATTCTGCATTCCCTCTTATTGGGAGATATTCGGATATCATATGATTTGCTCCAATTAGATGGCAAAATTTGCGCCATGCTATCACTACATTGTTAATAGAAATTAGATTGCGTATATATTTATCGGGATTTCATCCGCAGGATTATGTAGAATAGCTTTCAGTGAATAAGGACAGATCATATAACTTTCAAGGTCGATTGACGAGAACCAATTCGTTTCTGCTAACCAATCAAATGCAATTTTGACCAAAGCGGCAAAGTTATAAAAACTAATATTGGGTAATGCAAGGCCCGCAGCATTGCGTTTTTGGGTTAATTTATTGAGAGAGATACGTGCTTTCCTACCCTGCCAGATGAATTTACTAAACAAAACATTTATTTTATTAATATCTGATTGTAACGGGAGATTCTGTAAGGGATATAAAAGTTGTGGAAAAATAATCGTTTTTAATAGGCTAACTCTTGCTGTTATAGACAGCGGAAAAGCTGTCCAGATTTCTAAGTTTGTCTTAATTTTTGAATAAGAGTTTGATAATTTAAATTATACCAGTTCTGAGGATTTTTATGCAGTTATAGACCTAGATATATAAGAGTATCGACCACTTTAAACGGGAGTTCCCGAATACTATATCTAGTCTTCTGAAGCCACATTAGTTCGCTTTTAGTATAGTTTATTTTATACCCTGAAAAGGCACTAAAAAGATTTAAACATGTTAAACTTAAGGGTATTACCCGCAAGGTATTATATAAAAAAATTATAATATCATCTGCATACAGAAGGATTTTTAATGATGGTATAACTATAGGAGTCCCTATACATTACCTGTCTTAACCAGATGGCCAGAGGTTCGAGAGCAATATTAAAAGGTAGAGGGGAAAGTGGGCAACCCTGTCTCGTACCTTTTTTTTAGTGAAATTGCCTTAGTTAGTGATCCGTTAATTAAAAGGAAAGATATTGGATTCTTATATAGATTGTGTATAAAATGAACAAAATTATTTTTAAATCCAAATCTTTCCAATGCTTTAAAGAGATACTCCTATTCAATCGAATCAAAGGCCTTCTCGGCATCAAGTATTAGTAAGGTTGTATCATATTTTGATTGTTTCCCTTTAGTGTTCTTTATGTTCCATATATAATCTAAGAAGGTTATAACTTTACGGATATTTTTTGATGATTTTCTAGATGCCATGAAGCCCGTTTGGTCCGGATGAATGATTCTATCAAGACAATTCATTAATCTAGCAGCCACAATTGATTATAAGATTTTATAATCCGCGTTCAAGACCGATATTGGTCTATATGATGCTAGATCTTCCATATTTTTACCTTTTTTTTGGTATTAGCGTAATATTAGCCACTGAGAAATAGACTGATATTGGGCTATTATGTATAAAATAATTATTAAAAAGTTTTTCTAATATCGGGCTAACCTCCTCTACCAAGATTTTCAAATATTCTACCGGGAGACAGTCTGGACCTGCTGCCTTGTTTAGGTTAGCCTCATTAATTGCCTTGACTATCTCTTGTATAGTAATAGGTGCATTCAGGGCTATAAGTTGTTCCTCTGTAATTTGAGGTATTGTAACTTGTGACCAGAAGTTTTCTTGGTTAGTATTATCACCATTAGTGTTTGTATATAACTGCTGATAATAATTAAAGAATAACTTGCTAGAATATCTTTAGAATCTGTATACCTCTGGTCACCATCTTTAATCGCTAGTATGAAGTTTTTCTTCTTTCTATTTTTAATTATACTAGCTAGATATTTGGCCGAGCAGCCATGAAATCCTTTAAACTTTAGATTAATCTTTTGCTCTTCTTCCTGAGATTTTTGTTTTAGTATAATGTCCCTTTCCTGTCTTGCCTTATTATAATTCCCCCAGTTTATATCTGATGGATTGTTATAGAACTTCTTATACGCATTTTTGACCTGATTAGATAATTGTCTTTCCCTGGCAAGTGCTTTCTTTTTCCTACTACTTACATATGACTTAATTTCTCCCCTGAGTAGCGATTTAGATGCTTCCCAGAATATTTCAACTTTACTAAGGTATGCAATATTATGCGTACAATAGTCTCTCCACTTCTGTTTCAGCCAGTAGGAAAACCTAGTTTTATTATATAGGTAACGTGGAAAGGGGATACTTTGAATTTCAGATTTAGGCCTGGTCCCTGTCTGAAAAAACAATGAGATGATCGCATGGTCCAATACCACAATATAATTTCTTTCATGTAATTAGCAAGAGTCCATGAGCTAGTGACGTATGGGATATACATTCCTACCAGGAGGGGCAAAGTTTCCCAAACCTCAAAATGCCTATAAATACACCCCTCACCACACCCTCAAATCAGTTTTATAAACTTTGCCTCCTATGGAGGTGGTGAAGTAAGTTTGTGCTAGATTCTACGTTGATATGCGCTCCGCAGCAGGTTGGAGCCCGGTTTTCCTCTCAGCGTGCAGTGAATGTCAGAGGGATGTGAGGAGAGTATTGCCTTTTTGAATGCAATGATCTCCTTCTACGGGGTCTATTTCATAGGTTCTCTGTTATCGGTCGTAGAGATTCATCTCTTACCTCCCTTTTCAGATCGACGATATACTCTTATATATATATATATATATATATATACCATTACCTCTGCTGATTTTCGTTTCAGTACTGGTTTGGCTTTCTACAACATGTAGACGAGTGTCCTGGGGTAAGTAAGTCTTATTTTCTGTGACACTCTAAGCTATGGTTGGGCGCTTTTTTTATAAAGTTCTAAATATATGTATTCAAACATTTATTTGCCTTGACTCAGGATGTTCAACATTCCTTATTTTCAGACAGTTAGTTTCATATTTGGGATAATGCATTTGAATCAATCATTTTTTCTTACCTTAAAAAATTTGACTTTTTCCCTGTGGGCTGTTAGGCTCGCGGGGGCTGAAAATGCTTCATTTTATTGCGTCATTCTTGGCGCAGACTTTTTTGGCGCAAAAAATATTTTCTGTTTCCGGCGTCATACGTGTCGCCGGAAGTTGCGTCATTTTTTGACGTTCTTTTGCGCCAAAAATGTCGGCGTTCCGGATGTGGCGTCATTTTTGGCGCCAAAAGCATTTAGGCGCCAAATAATGTGGGCGTCTTATTTGGCGCTAAAAAAATATGGGCGTCGCTTTTGTCTCCACATTATTTAAGTCTCATTTTTCATTGCTTCTGGTTGCTAGAAGCTTGTTCTTTGGCATTTTTTCCCATTCCTGAAACTGTCATTTAAGGAATTTGATCAATTTTGCTTTATATGTTGTTTTTTCTCTTACATATTGCAAGATGTCTCATGTTGCATCTGAGTCAGAAGATACTTCAGGAAAATCGCTGCCTGGTGCTGGAACTACCAAAGCTAAGTGTATCTGCTGTAAACTTTTGGTAGCTGTTCCTCCAGCTGTTGTTTGTATTAAATGTCATGACAAACTTGTTAATGCAGAAAATATTTCCTTTAGTAAAATACCATTACCTGTTGCAGTTCCATCAACATCTAATGTTCAGAGTGTTCCTGATAACATAAGAGATTTTGTTTCTGAATCCATTAAGAAGGCTATGTCTGTTATTCCTCCTTCTAGTAAACATAAAAAGTCTTTTAAAACTTCTCTTTATCCAGATGAATTTTTAAATGAACATCATCATTCTGATTCTAATGATTCTTCTGGTTCAGAGGATTCTGTTTCAGAGGTTGATGCTGATAAATCTTCATATTTATTTAAAATGGAATTTATTCATTCTTTACTTAAAGAAGTCCTAATTGCATTAGAAATTGAGGATTCTGGTCCTCTTGATACTAAATCTAAACGTTTAGACAAGGTCTTTAAATCTCCTGTAGTTATTCCAGAAGTTTTTCCTGTTCCTGGTGCTATTTCTGAAGTAATTTCCAGGGAATGGAATAATTTGGGTAATTCATTTACTCCTTCTAAACGTTTTAAGCAATTATATCCTGTGCCGTCTGACAGATTAGAGTTTTGGGACAAAATCCCTAAAGTTGATGGGGCTATCTCTACCCTTGCTAAACGTACTACTATTCCTACGGCAGATGGTACTTCCTTTAAAGATCCTTTAGATAGGAAAATTGAATCCTTTCTAAGAAAAGCTTATTTGTGTTCAGGTAATCTTCTTAGACCTGCTATATCTTTGGCGGATGTTGCTGCAGCTTCAACTTTTTGGTTGGAAACTTTAGCGCAACAAGTAACAGATCATGATTCTCATAACATTCTTCTTCTTCTTCAACATGCTAATAATTTTATCTGTGATGCCATTTTTGATATTATCAGAGTTGATGTCAGGTTTATGTCTCTAGCTATTTTAGCTAGAAGAGCTTTATGGCTTAAAACTTGGAATGCTGATATGTCTTCTAAATCGACTCTACTTTCCCTTTCTTTCCAGGGTAATAAATTATTTGGTTCTCAGTTGGATTCTATTATCTCAACTGTTACTGGTGGGAAAAGAACTTTTTTACCACAGGATAAAAAATCTAAGGGTAAAAACAGGGCTAATAATAGTTTTCGTTCCTTTCGTTTCAACAAAGAACAAAAGCCTGATCCTTCATCCTCAGGAGCAGTTTCAGTTTAGAAACCATCTCCAGTCTGGAATAAATCCAAGCCTTCTAGAAAAGCAAAGCAAGCTTCTAAGTCCACATGAAGGTGCGGCCCTCATTCCAGCTCAGCTGGTAGGGGGCAGATTACGTTTTTTCAAAGAAATTTGGATCAATTCTGTTCACAATCTTTGGATTCGGAACATTATTTCCGAAGGGTACAGAATTGGTTTCAAGATAAGACCTCCTGCAAAGAGATTTTTTCTTTCCCGTGTCCCAGTAAACCCAGCGAAAGCTCAAGCATTTCTGAAATGTGTTTCAGATCTAGAGTTGGCTGGAGTAATTATGCCAGTTCCAGTTCTGGAACAGGGGCTGGGGTTTTATTCGAATCTCTTCATTGTACCAAAGAAGGAGAATTCCTTCAGACCAGTTCTGGATCTAAAAATATTGAATCGTTATGTAAGGATACCAACATTCAAAATGGTAACTGTAAGGACTATCCTGCCTTTTGTTCAGCAAGGGCATTATATGTCTACAATAGATTTACAGGATGCATATCTGCATATTCCGATTCATCCAGCTCAATATCAGTTTCTGAGATTCTCTTTCCTGGACAAGCATTACCAGTTTGTGGCTCTGCCGTTTGGCCTAGCAACAGCTCCAAGAATTTTTACAAAGGTTCTCGGTGCCCTTCTGTCTGTAATCAGAGAACAGGGTATTGTGGTATTTCCTTATTTGGACGATATCTTGGTACTTGCTCAGTCTTCACATTTAGCAGAATTTCATACGAATCGACTTTTGTTGTTTCTTCAAGATCATGGTTGTAGGATCAATTCACTAAAAAGTTCATTGATTCCTCAGACAAGGGTAACCTTTTTGGGTTTCCAGATAGATTCAGTGTCCATGACTCTGTCTTTGACAGACAAGAGACGTTTAAAATTGATTTCAGCTTGTCGAAACCTTCAGTCACAATCATTCCCTTCGGTAGCCTTATGCATGGAAATTCTAGGTCTTATGACTGCTGCATCGGACGCGATCCCCTTTGCTCGTTTTCACATGCAACCTCTTCAGCTCTGTATGCTGAACCAATGGTGCAGGGATTACACAAAGATATCTCAATTAATATCTTTAAAACCGATTGTACGACACTCTCTGACGTGGTGGACAGATCACCATCGTTTAGTTCAGGGGGCTTCTTTTGTTCTTCCGACCTGGACTGTAATTTCAACAGATGCAAGTCTTACAGGTTGGGGAGCTGTGTGGGGGTCTCTGACGGCACAAGGGGTTTGGGAATCTCAGGAGGTGAGATTACTGATCAATATTTTGGAACTCCGTGCAATTTTCAGAGCTCTTCAGTCTTGGCCTCTTCTGAAGAGAGAATCGTTCATTTGTTTTCAGACAGACAATGTCACAACTGTGGCATACATCAATCATCAAGGAGGGACTCACAGTCCTCTGGCTATGAAAGAAGTATCTCGAATTCTGGTTTGGGCGGAATCCAGCTCCTGTCTAATCTCTGCGGTTCATATTCCAGGTATAGACAATTGGGAAGCGGATTATCTCAGTCGCCAAACGTTGCATCCGGGCGAATGGTCTCTTCACCCAGATGTATTTCTTCAGATTGTTCAAATGTGGGAACTTCCAGAAATAGATCTGATGTCTTCTCATCTAAACAAGAAACTTCCCAGGTATCTGTCCAGATCCCGGGATCCTCAGGCGGAGGCAGTGGATGCATTATCACTTCCTTGGAAGTATCATCCTGCCTATATCTTTCCTCCTCTAGTTCTTCTTCCAAGAGTAATCTCCAAGATTCTGAAGGAATGCTCGTTTGTTCTGCTGGTAGCTCCAGCATGGCCTCACAGGTTTTGGTATGCGGATCTTGTCCGGATGGCCTCTTGCCAACCGTGGACTCTTCCGTTAAGACCAGACCTTCTGTCGCAAGGTCCTTTTTTCCATCAGGATCTCAAATCCTTAAATTTAAAGGTATGGAGATTGAACACTTGATTCTTGGTCAAAGAGGTTTCTCTGACTCTGTGATTAATACTATGTTACAGGCTCATAAATCTGTATCTAGAGAGATATATTATAGAGTCTGGAAGACTTATATTTCTTGGTGTCTTTCTCATCATTTTTCCTGGCATTCTTTTAGAATTCCGAGAATTTTACAGTTTCTTCAGGATGGTTTAGATAAAGGTTTGTCGGCAAGTTCCTTGAAAGGTCAAATCTCTGCTCTTTCTGTTCTTTTTCACAGAAAGATTGCTAATCTTCCTGATATTCATTGTTTTGTACAAGCCTTGGTTCGTATAAAACCTGTCATTAAGTCAATTTCTCCTCCTTGGAGTTTGAATTTGGTTCTGGGGGCTCTTCAAGCTCCTCCGTTTGAACCTATGCATTCATTGGACATTAAATTACTTTCTTGGAAAGTTTTGTTCCTTTTGGCCATCTCTTCTGCCAGAAGAGTCTCTGAATTGTCTGCTCTTTCTTGTGAGTCTCCTTTTCTGATTTTTCATCAGGATAAGGCGGTGTTGCGAACTTCTTTTAAATTTTTACCTAAGGTTGTGAATTCCAACAACATTAGTAGAGAAATTGTGGTTACTTCATTATGCCCTAATCCTAAGAATTCTAAGGAGAAATCATTGCATTCTTTGGATGTTGTTAGAGCTTTGAAATATTATGTTGAAGCTACTAAGACTTTCCGAAAGACTTCTAGTCTATTTGTCATCTTTTCCGGTTCTAGAAAAGGCCAGAAAGCTTCTGCCATTTCTTTGGCATCTTGGTTGAAATCTTTGATTCATCATGCTTATGTTGAGTCGGGCAAAACTCCGCCTCAAAGGATTACAGCTCATTCTACTAGGTCATTCTCTACTTCCTGGGCATTTAAGAATGAAGCTTCGGTTGATCAGATTTGCAAAGCTGCAACTTGGTCTTCTTTGCATACTTTTACTAAATTCTACCATTTTGATGTGTTTTCTTCTTCTGAAGCTGTTTTTGGTAGAAAAGTACTTCAGGCAGCTGTTTCAGTTTGAATCTAATGCTTATATTTTTAAAATTAAACTTTATTTTGGGTGTGGATTATTTTCAGCGGAATTGGCTGTCTTTATTTTATCCCTCCCTCTCTAGTGACTCTTGCGTGGAAGATCCACATCTTGGGTAGTCATTATCCCATACGTCACTAGCTCATGGACTCTTGCTAATTACATGAAAGAAAACATAATTTATGTAAGAACTTACCTGATAAATTCATTTCTTTCATATTAGCAAGAGTCCATGAGGCCCGCCCTTTTTTGTGGTGGTTATGATTTTTTTGTATAAAGCACAATTATTCCAATTCCTTATTTTTTATGCTTTCGCACTTTTTCTTATCACCCCACTTCTTGGCTATTCGTTAAACTGATTTGTGGGTGTGGTGAGGGGTGTATTTATAGGCATTTTGAGGTTTGGGAAACTTTGCCCCTCCTGGTAGGAATGTATATCCCATACGTCACTAGCTCATGGACTCTTGCTAATATGAAAGAAATGAATTTATCAGGTAAGTTCTTACATAAATTATGTTTTATCTGAGGTTCAATCTTCATTATAGAGAGAGAATCAGCTACCAATAGAAAATTAATTCTCGAGAAAGATTTAAGTGATTTAGATTCACATGTAAAAGTGTGTGAGTCAGGGTTTTTAATACGCCATATATCAAAAAGCTTGAGTTTAGAACAGAAGCCTTTAAAATATTTGGCATATTTATTGTGCTCTTTCATATTTTTTTTAGAGAATCTTTCTGCTTCTGGAAATAAAGACATATTAAAATCACCCCCTACAATTAGATTAGCTAATGCAAATGGAAGTAGTTTAACCTTGATTTTTTCCCAGAATTCTTCCGAAAATTTATTTGGGGCATAGATATTACAAAGCACTAGCTTAACAGTATTAACGCGGATCTGAATAATCATATACCTTGCATCTTTATCTAATTCAATCTTATTAATCTCGTAAATTAGATTTTTATTTAGTAAAATAGCAACTCCTAACTTTCTATTTACACACCGAGTGGCAAGCACCTCACCGACCCATTTGGATTTTAATTTAGGGATTTCAGAAACCTTTAAATGCGTTTACTGTAGGAAAGCAATACTTGGATTGTACGTGCCTAATTCTTAGATTATGAGTTTGCGTTTGATCGGTGAGGTGATGCCACCTACATTCCATGAGAGCACATTCAAATCATCTAGCATAATAACCTCTTGTTTTTATTTTTCTCCGTTTTTTTTCTCTTCCTAACGAGAATTAATACTAGCGTTACAGTATCTATCTGGGAGACAGAGAGGGAGAAAAAAAAAAAGACAAAAACATAGGGGGGACCCCCCCCTGGATAAGAAAAAGAATAAACATCTTATCTTATATCAAAACG